>NC_060170.1:3180980-3181513 GCF_021292245.1 Micropterus dolomieu | reverse complement strand
CACGCCTGGATTATTGCAACAGCCTTTTCACCTGTTTAACCCAAAAATCTATTGATCGACTCCAGAATGTCCAGAACTCAGCTGCCAGGCTTTTAACCAGAAAAAAGAAATATGACCACATTACTCCTATTTTAGCTTCATTACACTGGCTCCCATGTATGTTTTAGAATTGACATTAAAATTCTATTGATCACTTTTAAAGCTCTTCATGGCCTCTCGCCTTGTTATATTTCTGACCTTTTAGTCCCATACACACCAGCACGTACCTTGAGATCCTCAGGCAGAGGTCTGTTGTCTGTTCCAGAGTCTCGACTGAAAACTAAAGGGGACAGAGCGTTTGCTGTCAGGGCCCCGAGGCTCTGGAACAGCCTGCCCGAGGAAATCACGTCGGCTGAGTCAGTGAACTCTTTTAAGTCCCTTCTTAAAACATACTTTTATAGGAGAGCTTTTCCCGATCTTATTTGACTTTATTTTATCCCTTTTATTTTATTGTATTTTACTAATTTTATATTTATCTTAAACGTGTATTTTAG
>NC_060170.1:3176751-3180960 GCF_021292245.1 Micropterus dolomieu | reverse complement strand
TTACTAATTTTATATTAATTTTTCATGCTCTTATCTTGTTTTTTTTTGTATTATTCTTTACACTTGTTAAAGCACTTTGTAACTTGTTTTTGAAAAGTGCTCTACAAATAAGGATTATTATTATTATTATTATTATTATTATTGCTACTGCTGCTATTACTGTTACTACTAGTTTTTCAGTCTTTGTGTTTTCTTTTTTTAGATGGCCGAATTGGTCAGTCCTGAATAATCCTTGTCTAAGAAAGTTGTCTAGAATTTGTAGCTCATCATTTTCTGCCCAGGTTGCCCCATTTACCCGGTTATGCTCTTTCTCCTTAGTTAGCTTGGTTGGTCTTAGTGACACTTTGTGACATTAGCTTGGATCAGACTGCTGACTCATCCATCTGCTCTGGAGAGCTTTCATGCTTGTTGGAAACTTTTTCCCTGCAATACAGGACATTTATTAACATACTCAAAGCCATCTGCCCTCCACTGTTCTGTTGTAGGTATATAGAAAATAGTGTGCATTATCAGCAAAAAATAAATAAATTAAAATTACTCATGCAGAATGGCCCCTTTCAGAGTTATTTTGTATTATTGACTCTAACATGTAAGTAGCTTATTAAAGTGAAGCAATTTAAATTGATCATATGTTTAGAGGAATTTTAAATATATTAAAGTAAACATACAATATTTTTGCCTGAAATGTAGTGGAATATAAGTATCTATTAGCAGACAATGGACATTCTCTCTGTATTCATGTTTGGAATGAGATTTGGTGTTGGTGAAGTCGGTGACATTACCCACATCAGGGGTTGGGCTATTTGCTCCTCAAACCCCATGGAGTTTGTTTAAAAAGTTCAACAGCCAAAAATCACAGTTTTAAAGCATGTGTAGATGAAAAGCCATGTCAATAATGATACTCAATGAATCAGTATGGTGTGTGTGTGTGTGTAGTCAATGCATTACTTTAGCCTGGTGAGCAAAAGGCGAGGAATGGCTAAAACAAAGGAAAAATGTTGCTTGAGGTCCTGGCTTTGAAGCTCTGATTTGCAGTTGGAATCAGTCTGGTCGGGTCTTAAAGATGCATAGGCTGGGTCTCAATTTTAGGCCCATGCAGAACTCTAGCAACACTAAATTTTTATTTAGTGTTTTTTGTTAGAAGGAAATGTGTGGTAAAATAAATTCTCTCATATCCAACATCCAATAAAGCAGAGAGATCTGAATTTGAGAGTGAAGTCTAGGTCATTTCTCCGGATCTTTCTATATCATCACAACAGTACCCAGACACCTAGGTATGACCTGTACTGATTATAATGTATGATTAACACAGTGATACAGACTGTTAGCTACAGCATGGAGGCTTGTGACATTCCTGCGTTCCTCCTACTGCAGGGAGGAATGTTTCTGGGTAAACCTGCCTCAGTGCTGTTTCCCAATAATTCTCAGTGTTTGCTTTAATCCGCTTGAAGTGTAAGATGAGTGGGGTTTACTGCATTAGGAAATTTCACACATGTCAGTTATGTGGTGAAATTATACTGATGCTCATATACAGCACATTACTCAGAGAGGGAACGTTTTATGTATGCGTGTTGTTCTATATGTTGTGGTTGCTCTTTTAAGATAATGTGTGTAATTCTAACTGACGAATACATTTTACTTTGAAACCCTCAATTGGCTATTACAACCCCATGTGGATTTTTCACATAACACCATATAAGTAGTTCAAGGCAGCGTTTAAATTAGCTCTTTATTAGCAAATTTGCATTTATCAGGAATATATGAAAAATGAAAGTGTTTTCTCATGACAAGATGAGATGTGCCTATGACAGCAAATCCACAGATGTTGGTAGTTTAAAGCCATAAAGCATATGTAATGTGTTAAATACAGATCCAAGTTCAGTATCATTGAGAAGCATTTCAGCACTGGCAAAAATAAAATTCAAAGTGATACACTTAATTTGTCAATGACTTGAACTTTGCTAGAGCTGCACTATTAAATAAAATATAAAAATGTGTTCATTAATCAATTAGTCAATTGAGCGAAAATCGACATTTTTTATAACCGATAACAAACAAAATGGGATGTTTTCACATTCTCAGATAAGACAATTCGCAATCTTGTTTGGCACGGAAAAACAGCAATGTGTACTTAAAATTTAAATCCACAATTTCTCATCATGACACAGCCTGGAGGGCATTTCTTTTACCTGAAACTTGTACATCAGCACGCAGGCCTTCCTACAGTTGAGGTAAGACCAAGATAGTAAGATACCTCTTTGTCTCCACACCGAAACCAGTGCGACTGGCCTCTCCTAGTGTCCCTGCCTCCCTGATTAGAGGTCTCCTCAGAGCGTAATGACAGAATTGTGTTCCTGTCAGTTCCTGCTGCTCAGAGTGGGCTAATAGTCATGTTAGCCCACGCAGCATGTCATTAGCTCTCCACCCGTAGCCCAATGAGGGGCACGTCTGTCATTTCGAGGCTAAATCACAGGGCAGGCAGGCCGGAGATCGCAGTCACACCGGTGCTCTGAAGCTCCAGTGTTTTCCGCCCACCCTTCCTCGCTGCACTTAATATGCACTGACTTACACATAATGTATTAACATGGAGGAATTACAGCGACATGGGCTAGAGGAGGCAAATGGAAGTCATGGAAGGCACTTTAATCGGTCGCTGATACAGAGATCATTCCATCAAAATCGTAATTTGAAACACACTGCTCATTTCTGACTGATTGGATGATTCATGGTTATCACTCGGATGATTAACAGGCTTGCGTAGCATCTATCAGGGCTCGAGCTAATCTGCTTTGATTATTAGCCTCTAAGCCTTCCTTCCATGCTGGGCTTGTCGAGTACAGAGTGATGAGAAATTACGCTCTGCTCATATTTTGTATTAATCTATCTGTGCTTACTTGTCAAACTGATAATTGCGTCGCCCATACAGATCACACCCTCAAGAATGTATTTGCAGTGTTTTTTCTAGCCTCACACGTGCAACAGTGACTTCACCCTTGTGTGTAATGTTACAGTGTATAAATCAATTATTGCAGTGTAAATACGTGGTTTAATAATCAAGTTATGTTTTTTTAAACCAGAGTTCACATGTCTTCTTATAAGGGTTCGTAGACTCCTATGTCAAAAGTAAGTGTGTAAAGCTAACAGTCATACTAAATCAAACTAATTGTCTGTAGTACATGTTTCAAACCCCCAAAACTATTGGATGAGATTGACTGATTATCAGTCTGGACAAAGTGACAACAGCTACAAGTAGAAATCTCCTCTCCAACTGGGTTTGTTTCAGGTGTTCAGCTTCTCACACTGAGGGGTGCTAGCCTGGCCTGGCTCATCTACTCAGAAGAGTTCTACCAAATGTCATTAGCCAATTACACCTTTTAATCAGAAATATGATTTCAATACATATGTTGATGTTGAAAATAACTTTTCAATATAGTGAAATCTTTTCCTAATATAATATAGGAATATAGTAACTACCAGAAAGAGGTTTGGCATGAAAATCAGCAGCCTGTATGAAGCATCTGTTACATGTATGCATACCATATAGAAATCAGTTTACCCTGTTTCTCCACACAATAAAACCTACTGCACATTTTACAGCTTATTGGTCACAGTGGGGTTTTAATACCAACCACAACTTGCCCTGCAGCTGAAACTTCATGGGAAATAAGCTGAGTACGACATATTTAACACATTTTCAGGCCTGTGGCTCCATAAGTAGATAAGAAGTGGATCCGTTTTTGATCCACGTGAGCCAGATCTTGGCAAAGCTGTGGGTCGATCCTTGAGTCAGGGGGACGAGCTGATAATTATGAGCGAGCGTGACCGTGTTATACAATACACGCATATCTTTACTCAGCGCCATGACCTTCTCCGCTAAGATTTGCGTCTGCCTAACTTTGCCCTTTAGTGGGGCATGTTGTGTAAGTAAAGGGGCACAACGTGAATAACATTGGTATTTGCGCAACAGCCTGTGCTGAGTGTAGAGCTAACTGGAGCAGGAGAATGGCGCTGTTCGGCGAGGTTCACGGCTGTTATTCCTACAGGCCATGAGCGTGAAAGGAGCTAATGCCATCTGACAGTTCTGGAGCAAGAAGAGGAGGGCTGGACAGAAAAGGAGGAGAGAGAGAGAGAGAAGGGGGGATGGGGGGTGCTAAGAGATAGAGTGGGATGGGGTGGGGGTAGTACATGGGGGGGGGGATGAGAGAGAAA
>NC_060170.1:3121672-3176731 GCF_021292245.1 Micropterus dolomieu | reverse complement strand
GGGGGGCGGGGGTGGGGGGCGGAGGAGGGGGGGGGGGGGGGGGATGAGAGAGAAATAGAGGATGAGCTAGATATGGACAAAGCAGGGATGAGGGATATGGGAGGGGAAGGGCTAAAGACATACTGTAGGGACCTCTATTGTTGCCCGCTGTAGAAAATGGCCTCTGAGAGCCATCGCTTTTTATCAGTGTGACATTAAAAGTTCAGATATTCCAACATTTTCTCTAAATAAGATGAAGCAGGAGCTGAAGGTTGGATATTCTATCAAATACTTGTCACAGTGCACACTGTGGGACAGATTCACTCACGGCTGCCATTTTGAAAATCTGTCTTTGAGGGAATTCCAGAAATCTTCTCAAAGCATCACACACACACACAGTGTTTCGTCCAATGTTTCTCTATGATTTTGGGGTGCACGGGCACTGTCGGCCATGTAGATATAAGACCCATTTCCATTTTGTGTTTCCGTGTCGTAAAATGAGTTATACTGCTTTAACACTGACAGACAAACAAAGTCGGAAAAGGAGGAGTGGCAGTAAAGAGATAGACGGCAGACAGATGGAGGGAAGAGGGAGTGGGAAGTGAGGTGGGATCCCACTGTAATTTGACAGGCTCCAGTCCCACTCAGGCTTCAGGAGCAGTTCTCTTGAAGGAGGCGTAGCAGACACCCTGCTGCCAACCTAACCTGTCATTATCGACATGGCAGAAAGACATAGAGATTCCGCGTCTTGTTGTCTCACCCTCTTTTAAAATGCACAACCAGAGATGTGAGAATTACTGTGTGTCCCATTGTGGCTTCATAGCATGTGGAGAGAAATTAGTCCTCAGATCTGTTGACTTTATTACACACTGAAACATTGAAAATATAAAAATGCGCAAATATAAGCCTGCGTAACAAGCTGCACTAAGTATGGCTAAAAAATCCTTAAGCAATCACATCTAACACCAGATTTCAATTTAGATATTATGTGATGCTTTTCATCTTATATTTGACATGTATTGTCTACATGTTGCTTATAACTGAAGTGGTTAAATGCTGCAATGGTCTATCCTTAAATAATATAAAAATACAGAAAATGCTCAGTAGTGTTTTCATTTAGCAGTAGCCAGTAATTTTAGGTCCTGTGAAGAATATTTCTAGTAATAAACAATGGATTTTGTTTTATCACAACCGGACTCATTGGCTCAAGCATTATGTTATATTACAACTGTCACTTATCAATAACAGGTCAACATTCAATTTGAATGAGACACAAAGGGGAAACCCCTTCCAGAGGCTTTCCTTAGCAGACAAACCTTTGTCAGGTGCTGTGTGTAGAGGGTACATGAGGTTTTGTTTGAGCTTGACTGCGTTTGTTAAATCTGATGGGAGGAGTTTTACCGTTTGACTAACTGTACAGCTAGTCTTGCAAATATTTGCCATGAACATAATTTTCTGTCTCCAAAATGGACGTATCATTTTTGCGACAAAAGCCATACTCTATTTTTTTTTTGTAGAGCTGGAGCAAAACCTGTATTTTGATCCAGAATAGTCAGCCACCACTGGAAGAGAAACCACTTCTGTTAGCAGAAACCAAACAACATCAAAGGTGGTGTTGGTTGTTTGGCAGCAGATAAGACGATTAGGAATCAGAGCCCCCTCAGCACCCTCCATCATTAAAGCTGCTGGCCCACATCTATAGATTATAATGGCTGCTCTGCTGCCTCAGGTCGCACATCGCTCCACTTTGATCAGCCTGTTGAAATTTGTGAGTGAACAAGTCAGCTCATGCTGCTGACTTTTCTGGCTCTTTGGCTGCTGACAAAAAGCTCACAGGGACTCCATGTTTGTATAATATCGCCCTCTGGTGGGGAAGTGTGGTGCTGCCACCACCACTAACTTCTTTTCATGCGATGGTGCTGTGATAATGACACAAAGGAGCAAGTGAACTAAGGAAGTGATAATTCAAAATTCAAACTTGTTTAAAGCTAAGACTTCTACAAGTTTTGTAGTTTTTACCATCTGTTTTGTTTGTCCACTGGACATTTTGATCATGGTATTTAAACTGTGACATTAAGGTGATATTAAACAATCCAGGCGGTTAGTTGCTGTTTCCTAGCTACACTTAACTCTATGCTTTTCAAAAGCCACATATTCTTTGACATCCAATAATATTATTGTCGCAATAAAAAAATGATAACCACTAAAACCATCTTGAAATTGTGAAATGAACAGCAGGCAAAATGAGCAAAGCTGCAGCTGCCCCATGGCTCAAGACTGTTATGGCACTGAAGGCGCCAGGTTCACTGTGTGGCAATATAAAGTGAAATGATGAGAGCCGGAAGGTAACACTTGTATTATCGAAACACCCACTATAAGGGTTATAATCTAGTTATAAGGACTTAACTATTTAAGTTTATATTGTGGTTCCATGGTGCATATTCCTAAATACTTTTTTGCATGGCTAAATTAAAACAAACTATTTATGAATTATTAACTAATACATGGAAAATGCCCAGAGAGTAAGCGAAACGGGGCCCTCTGGGCTCCCTAGCTGCTTAATCTGGCCCTGCTGTTAGACAACGTACCTATATGTCTTTGATATTTTCCTCAGTGTCCTTGTAATGTAAAACCTTTCATTTGGGTAAGCAAAGTTGTATATAAAAGTATTTTATTCTCAGATGATTTCAGCACGTTATAACTGATAGAGTCATTCAGTTTTAGGGTGTCTTCATTATTTTCAGAGCTTGATTGCATATTGTTCTCCATTTGGTCAAACAGGATGTTGCTCCTGTCTGAAACTGTGATGTCAGTATAGAGCAATGCTTGAAACCCACTGTGAAAAACTGGAAGGCAGTAAATGTCCCTCCTCTTCTCCTTTTCTTTGTAAGGCATAAAAAGGCAGTGGTTTAACCTTTGACATCCCCTTATGCTGACTTGTCCCACTGTTCATCAGAATCTGACTCCGGTTAGGTAAATTCCAGGGTTAGTTAATTTCTTTATTATGTTTTTTTTTTTTTTTTTTTGGGTGGTAACAGATCAAAATCATCTGGCTACCATGCCATTTTTGGGGTATGCCAAGAAATATGGAAAAACCTAGGCTTAGAAATGATGAGAACCTCTGTGAGGCAGAATGGCGATGGGAACACATCCAACCTAAAAATATCCAAACAATTTTTAATCTACCTTGCGTGTAGGTCTGGATATTGTTGTTGCACATCGCGTCCTCTTAACCTGACGTTGCATATTTACTGCTGCTACTTTACTGCTGAGTTGAATATCAGAAATGTCAAAGTTAGGGTTTTGTCCCTCACACTCCAAGCTGTGTTTAGAGACACAATTTTGTGCTTAGATTCAACAATCATCCAGAGAGAAATCCATTGTAGGAGAGGCACAGAGACTAATTTTAATTTAGTGCAATGCAACAAGACTTCTGTTTTTCAGTAAGGGGTGAAAGGAATTCTGGGAGACCAGTAACTGAAGAGGTAGTGGATGAGGCAGATTGAAGGAGAGAGGGTATTAAAACAACACTTTATCGTTGAATAACTGGCTTGCAGTGAACATCACAGACTGCTGAGATGTGCAAGTAGAAGAGGATGCAAGGGGGGATGTTTTCTTAACATCTGCATTGTAGGATATACTGTATGTTAGTGATACTGGCCTTTTTCACAGCAGACATTTTGACTTGTCATAGTAATATTAGCGATGGCTCTATGCTATTCAAGTGTGCCAGTAAGTTATGACCGCGTTACAGTGAGACATCATGCAAAATTTCAGGATGCTGAAACTAAATAGAATTCAGCCATCATTCAATTTAATTATGTGTAAACGATGCAACTTGTGCTTTTCCCACTAGGACATGTCAAAATGTCTTCTTTCAGTCTTTATTATTAAAGTCACAGATGTCCAAACAAAGCCTTAGTGAGTCAGTTACATTGGTAAACTTTAGCCCTTTCGAACATGCACTTCATCATGGAAATGTGCTGGCAGTTTTATATGTCACTATCATGGTTGAATAATCCCATGAGTCACTTTTCCATAGAGGTCATGGCACAAAGTTAGAATTGAATGCTGTTGCATTAATGGAAAGGCTACTGCAAGATATAGGCAAAAAAATATAATAAATGTGAGCCTTTTTTAAAAGCACAGTAATACATTAAACATGTAATTATCATCAACAAAATACTATAGTGAGTGAGATCATTTTAAGTTGCAGAGGATGACCTCATGTAAGCTCAGTCTATAAAAGGATGCTTTTATTTAATTTTTTTTAAACAAAACACAATAGTCATTGGAAATCAGTCATCAGTCACCCTGAATGTCCAACTATCAATTAAGCCAACATCTAACGGAATGAATATCCAGTAATAAAGTGGTGAACTTCCCTACACCACAGACCACCAGGGGTCCTAAAATTGCCATATTATGTACATGTCAGTAAGTGTCTGTAATTTAATTAATTGCAAAATTTCAGGGATTTTATACCATTAAAGTACAGTAACAACTGAGGTAAGTCCTGCAACATTAGCTTAATTTTGTGGACCTGTCTTATGCGGGGGGTCCTGCTATTCTAGATATCTCCAAGTTACAGTATGTTTAATTAAGTTACCACAATTTAAATTACATAAAGGAAAACCTGGGAACAACATTGCCATTTTGGGAAATACACCTTTTTAATTTCTGCCATTAACTCTTAAGTTGGTGGCCTGCTCCCCTCAGTTTTATATGCCCCTTGGAAGTTCAGGCAGAGAACAGCTGCATTGATCTACTGGCCATCAGGGATCCAAAAAGCAAATGCATCCTGGGAATGTAACATGGATCATTGTAGATCTAATCTGCAGGAGTGGACACGACCCATAGCGCTGAGGTCAGCAGCGTCCACCTCAAACAAACAGAGCAAGCAGCTTTTGAAGCTTCTGAGGTGACTCGTCACAAAGAGTCATAAGTAAGTCACGTATCAATTAGAAATACCCAACATTTCCTGGTTACAGCTGATCACATGCAAATATTTTCTGGCTTTTTTTTCAGTTTCATATAATAATTAATTAAAATGACTGATGATAAAATAATTTCCATGAAAACCAAAATGAATGAAATTACTTTTTGTCCTCTTGTGAATGCTGCATTTATCATTTTTTTGGGTATTTGAATATTTACAATAAATATATTTTAAAGGAATTAGCAACCTCCCCCCATTTGATTCATATAAATATAAAGTCTTCATGTGATCACACTTCATGTGTTCACACTTATTTATCAGTAACATAAATTCAAATGTTGTGTGGGACTTTTTTCTCTGAGTGTTGCTCTTGGTCTGCAAGAGAAATTGTTGTTGGTGGTCTTGCTGGCCTTCAGGCATGGTGAGGCAGCTCATTTCAGGTTTGGGCCTACAGAACGACACCCCAAAGCTCAGGAAGAAAGTAGGAGCCCACATCATATCAGAACACCATTAACTCCTACCTAAATTTTAAGAAAAGGCCAATGGGGGATTCATATTTCTCTCTGGCTCTGTTATACACAATATATTGAGTGTAGGCAGTAGGACTTACAGTACGTTTTTATCTGCAGAAGGGTGATGAAGGTCTGGAAGTACTTTGGAAAAGTTTATCATCCTTCTTTCAACAACAAACACTGATTGTTCTTCTTTGATACTTGGGGAATCAGAATGTTTGCATATATGTATCTTTGGAGGAGAACAAGAACAGTCCGGCCTATTCCTGTTTTTCTTGAAGCTCTTTGTCTGAAGAGTGGAGAGGTTTGGCCTGTGTGACAGTGTGCAGAGGGGGGAAGGGAGCTCAAACAAAAGAAATGCCCTTTGTTACTCTAATGTTTAGGGAAATGCAGGAAAACAAGCCACAAAACAGCTCATTCGAGCTGACATTGAATCATATTAGCATTTTAGCTAACAACTTTGGCTTGTTTTAAAAGGGCTTTGCTGCATGTGTGTCAGGAGCAGGAAAGTCCAGAACACAAGAACAAACATACTGTATCAGGAATGCTCCGGCTGCCTGAGGCTGATTTAGATCACATTTTCACTTTAAATACGCTTCTCATGTCCTGAGAGATACAACAACAGGAGTTTAAGTCTTTTAATGTTAGTGTCAAATGACAAAATCTTACTTGAAGTTTGACAATTAGTCAATTTGAGATGATTTCATCATATGTAAATCTCACTTGTGTTTTGTCCAGGCTGAGATGTCTTATTAGTTACAGAGCAAAGGGTGTAAATTAGAGCCCAATCAACAACAATTTAAACCAACTCACACTTGTTCTTTAAAAGAATCTGTAGTCAAGAAATTATTGACCTCAATCTAACTCAAGTTAAAATAGCATGTATTAAATTCTCGCCACTAGCAATTACAGGCTCCCCAAATGCCCTTAACTCAAGAGAACACCTAAGGAAATGGAAATGTGTCCTAACAAATCAACAGAAGAAAATCTGAAACGTGTCAATGTTGTAATTCAAAGTTATTACTTATATAGGCATATTATCAATAACTGACATCTACCATAATCAGAAATGCTTATTAAACAAAATAGAAGATCTGAAATGTGTCATTTTAGAGAGCCAATTCGACATGAAGTAGAAGAATTGTACCATTGTAAGTGTCCAGTGAATGTACCAGCATTATATCCTCCACTATGTCCTGATGAGTGGCCCCAGCCTCGGACCCTGTCCCAGATAGCGCGAAACGCCACATGACCGCAGATAACCAGCAGAGTGTCAGCGCTGCTCTGGCTCCGATTGACTTCAAGGTTAAAGGCAACATGGCTGATTATGCCGTTCATCTTCAACGCATGGGAGGAAAGGTGTTAAGGTCAAGGGTGACATATGGCCGCCTCCTCTCCGCCCCCCCTGCATGGCTCAGGTTTGTTTTCCTATCTGAATCGACAAACAAGGTTATGCCATTCGGACTGATAATATGTCAACAAAGCCTGATTCTGAACATGTTGTATGGAGCAAACATTCAGGCTATCTTTTGTTTTAATTCTTATTCATTGCATTCAGAAACAGAAAAGTGTATTCCCTGCTGGGTTTCCTAACTCAGAATAACCTTTGCAAAATGTCTCTGTTAACCAGAAATGTAATGATAAATAATAAGCTGGTCAAACCATGAGAACTTCTGTCAAAACATTTGTCAGCTTAAAGAACATCTTTGAAAATATAAAATGTATAAAGTAGGTTTAAGTCAGTTTACGCTCCCATATTTCCCTGCGGTTAACTCTTGATGAACTGCAAAGAATATTAATGCTCAAATCTACATGTCAACATGTATCCAATTGCAACACCTTGGCCAGGTCCTTCCTATAAGTCCTGCCTTTCACACTGTGACATATGGTAGCAGACTCTTATGGTATTAGAGTGAAGTAAACTGGGAGCTCACACCAACAGGTTACATGTGTCCTTATATTTCTATTTCTATTTTGTGACAGCAGCACATCTCATTTTCTTCTGCCTGTATGCATTCGCGTAAGCTATCTCTCTGGGTTGCATTTGAATGTGAAAAGCTTCTTATATGTGACTTAGTGCGGCCAGGTCATTAGCATTCACATGGGGGGTTGGGCCCTAGGGGGTGGGGTGGGGTGCTGCTACTGTGAGAGTGAACAAGTGGTATTAGTAGGGTGGAGCTGTGGAGAGGGTGGGCTGGGAGACTTGCCGGGTGATCAGGACAGGCTTGTCCACTGTAGGTAAAGATCAGGGAGAGAAGAGGCTGCTGGGTACACAGAGCATCAGGTTGGGCAGCAGAGTTTAGGGTGTGGCACACTGGTGAAACACTGGATGCTTCTCACTATGGTCCCCTAGCCAGGCCACTGGAGGGGATGAAGGAAGAGAACCCACTGGATGGTAAGATATCTCTGTAGCTCTCACAGGGTTTTAAGGCTGGTTACCATGGCACCAAGATATGGCCTGATTCAGGTGAACTTCAATTGGATGGCCATTCAGGTCAACGGTGCGAGTAGGAAATGGGAGAGGGATTTCTAGAACATGCTTGTAAGGGCTGGGTTCTGTTTGTATGTTTTCCCCAATAATACTATTGGCAGTATGACTGAGTTTCAGCGGCATACCAAAACAATATCTTTTCTTACCTACAGGTAATATAAACAAAATGAACAAAATAAATACCAAAAGATGCCAAAGTTCTCAATGTGGTAAATGTTGTCTAAACGCAAGCAGCCACACAAGAAGTTTTATTAAATAAGACAGAGTCTAAAATAGGCAAAATCTTGACTGACATCAGGAACTATCTGATCAAAGTCAACTAGAGTACAAATCTAACCAGACATTTGTGTGTGCTGCAGACATATTTCGGTCAGTACCAAAAAGGTATTGGATTCAATACCCAGCCCTAATTTCTGTAAGATGCAGAGGCTTGATTACTTTTGGCATGTTGATATTCAGTCAGTTTGAACATTTTTTTTATTCCAATTAGATTTTGTTGGAGTGAGTAAAAGTATCTCTGACATATGGAGGTAAACCCCCAATTACAAAATATTCTCATTATAACCCATCAGCCATCAATCTCAAAAGCTCTAAAAGTGATGTCTTTACATGGCTTATTCTGTTTGAAAACAGCAAAAACAAAACAAGAGGCATTCTTTTGGCAGCAATATAAAAAGGGATAAAGCAGCAAATTGGTGAACCAATAACCAGCAAATGTTTGTCATTTTTCTTGACAATGACCATGTCTTTTCAAAGCCACAATTGCTTCTTCTGATTTTTTACAGATTTTCTTATATTATTTATTAGACTTTACTGAATCATTTAAAGTAGGGAAATGAATGCAAAACAGGGGGTGGTGGAGGGGACTACATGCAGTCCCAGCCTGAAACAAACAAGTTGATCACAGTTATATGGTATTATTACTAAATCTATAACTTGCACAACATCATTTGCATTCATTTCAATATATTTGGTTACCAGCATTACATGGCTGTAAGCCCATGAAATGTCAGAGTAAGTAAGAGATCAAATAAAGTACACATTTCAAATGATGCACTTTTAGTAATTTCTAGCAAGTGTTAGCAAATATCCGTGAAATTACATTAGCTGACGGTGGACAGTATTTTATGTTGGGTGCATGAAACATTGTGGGAGTCCATGTTGGCTAATCTGGGAATATCTGACTTCCCACTTTGAATTAGTTTTCTTAAGTTTTAGTCGCATATGAAAGGATGTGTAGTAACAGAAAGTGGTTCCTTCAAGAGGATCCACCTCAGCGCTTCTCTTGGTCACCATCTTATTAGCATTCAGCTCCTTTGGCTCTCAACTGTGCTCAGTTTGTAACCAAGCAAGCTGTGAAACTTTAGCTTAAACTTTCATCCCTGTTGCTCTAAGTGCTTCATTTAGTTAATGTCTGTATGTTTTGTCACGTTGAATCTGTGTTTATGCCTGGACATGCACTTTGATCCTCCTCAGAAGTGCCTGAGGCATGGTTGAGGGGAGGGGAGGCTAATTTGGGTGAGGGGGAAGGGGAGTGGTATTGTTGAACGGCAGCGAAAATAGGACTATCAGTTCCACTCAGATAACCCCTAGCTGTCATTGGACCTCAAGCCAAGCTGTGACCCCAGGGCTTGAACTCTGCAGTCATGTGACCAGGCAGTCAAGTGACCAGTGGTGTTGCTCGGCTCTGGCTATGGTCAGAGAGGGTCAGGCTGTCGAGGAAAGAGGTTGCAGGGAATGAGAACAGAGAACAGAGAGAGAGAGGCAGAGAAAGAAAGGAGTCATGAGGCGACCAGGCCCAGTGGCTTTTCTGTAGCCGAGTCTACGCGTGAATGGGTTCCAGGCAGACTGGGAGAAGCATGAAATGGATACATGGGAAGGTAAGGGAGGCTAGAAGAGAAAGCTATTGCTTTATTTTACTGGGCCATACTTGAAGTCACGATAATTGTGTTTGAATGGGAGAGCAGAGCTGTTTGTGATTAAGCAGAGAATGTATTTGAACTGCATTCTGGTGACTTCACTTTTTCTTTTTATACCTTTTATTATTTGATTGAGGAGGCTAGTTTCCTTTTTCTTTTTATATGTGTTAGATTTGTATGTTGCTAATCCGTCAAACATAGCTTCATACCTTGAAACACAATTAATGAATGATATAAATACAGAAAAAAAACAAATAGTTCCAGGTATATGCTGCTCTCAAGATCTTAAAGAAATGCTAAATTCTTTTTGAAATTGTGCTATTTGTATAATTTGACAGGATTAGCCCTTTATGCTGTAAGTTGTTAATGATTTTCAGGCCAGGGTAATGAGCAGAGAGATATTCCAGATTTTCACACTGTTCCTTTCGATCGATGCCTTCAGATGCTTTGTTTATGTGTATTATGACGTGTTTTGGTGCAACGGTGATTTGCACAGCTCGCCTCCATATGTATTGATCTTTGGTATGTGGCT
Source organism: Micropterus dolomieu (assembly GCF_021292245.1). Classification (NCBI taxonomy): domain Eukaryota; kingdom Metazoa; phylum Chordata; class Actinopteri; order Centrarchiformes; family Centrarchidae; genus Micropterus; species Micropterus dolomieu. The sequence goes on along the minus strand of NC_060170.1, from coordinate 3,166,359 downwards.
TTGGGTTTGTACACAGTCAGCAGTGTTTATGTCATGGAGGATCACTCTACTGGCCAGTCACCACTAGACCAAATCTGAGAGTTCTTTCATATATTCTGATATTTTTCCTTTGCATGTGTCTTTTTTTCTTTCTTTATTTTTTTTTTACGTTCATGCTGTTTGAGAGTAGTTTCTCCTATGTGTAACTGTTAAGTGGGTGATTTTTCCTTGAACTTTGTTGACTGTGCTCTCACCAAATTGCTTTTATCTCTTCTCTCTTTTGTTACTTCATTTGGCTGTTTATGTGAATTATCTTAAGTGCCAGAATAAAATAACCTTCTTTTGGAAGTTGTCACACCACATCCCACCAGAGCACCCAGCCCCTCCCTCCACTTGAATTGCAGGAATTTGGAATGTGATCCTTTCTCACTCTTAAGATATAGTCCACATGGCAAAGCAAAGTGACTCACCAAAATGTCCTGGAACACTAATTTCTGCTGCATGTCCTTTGAGAAGCGCGTATCTCGCTGTGTTTGTTGATCATACAGTTCACTGAAAATGTTTGTTGTAACTTGCTAATCCTCGACACAAAAGCTGCGCTCAGGGAGTGTAAAGACAATCAAAGAATTTCTGGCAGTATGTCCTTCATTTGATATTTTCCTTCAAGGACTTTGGTGTAGCATGTGGAGGAACCATGTTACTGTATTTGTCCCCTCCCCCCTCATGTTAATCCCCCCTCCGGCAGCCATGTTGGTTGTGCTCCAGCTGAGGGAGGGTTAACTCCATACTGTAACTATACTATAGCTCTCTGCATCACCTTCATTCTGCGGGAATCCCTTTCTGTTTTCATATTGTTTGTTGACATTGAGAAGAAAAAATGGGAAACGACACACAAGAGGTAAACAGAGAGAGAAGGGGAGGTTGTGGACAGGGGACAGAAGCTGTGTGAAGATCAATAGTAACAATGGGGGAGGTCAGCTGGGAATCCTGTGCGTCTGTAATGCCTGCTTATGAATAGCCAATGAAAGAGGCTGCTCGTTCCAGCCATGTACACTCTTATTTCCTAATTTCACTGAAACATATCCATCTCCCTGGTCCTAGCCTTGTCAAACCAGACATCAAGTCCATCACTATGCAGATCTTTGTCTTTCATGGGTGTGTTATTTCACCCTTCCCCCAGCACATACACACACTCACACAGGATTGAACTTCTGATGCATTGCTTTGCAAATCTAGTTTTTGTCTCTTTGCCTATTTTTATCGAACAAGATGTCTGCTAAACAGAAGATGATCAGCTGAAGTGCAGCAGGCTCCATTTTTATTGGTGGGCATTTTAGATTTAGAGTATTGCGGTCTTTTCTTAAGGCTGCACAATTAAATGAACATGATCGACGGTGATATCGCCATTTAAAATGTGTGCTCCTCTCATGGCAAACTCTGCTGCATATCAAATCAAGCGCTTCCTAAACTTACAGCCGGGGGGGGGGGGGCGATATGGCTGTGCACGCACCCTCCTGCTGCTACAGTCCAGAGTAGACAGCAAAGACCACAAGTCCGCTGAGGGAGCTGGTCGCGGCCCTTCTAGGCAATGCATGGGAGTCAATCAGACACAGCTATAATAGACAAAAAAGAACCGTTTATCTACACAGCCTACTTAATCATAAAAGAAGCACAAAAATCATGCACTGATTACCAAATCTAAATTTAAACAGGTCAGCAAAATCAGGCAGGCAAAACGCTCTGATTCTGAAATGCTCCCAGTGGGAGATGCAGCCTGTAGACGACCGAACAAAACCGGGTCGCAGAGAGCCATTGCTGGTAAGCAGATTAGAAGTCATAAGTAGAGCCACAAAAAGGACAAAATAACAACTAGCCAACATTGTGCTCGTGAAATGCATCTTAGACGCTTCAACACTTCACACAAGTTAATGCTGTGCAGAGGACGGGACAAAACCGCAGCGCAGCAGTAGCTGGACTTAGTTGTAAAACCTTTATTTATATTTTGCTTCTAGGCGATGATGCAATTTAAGGACCAGTCTTATTTTGATGCAAAGATTTGTACATTAGCAGAAATGCAGCACATCATGGATGTGAAAACAGTCGTTATTTAAAATTGAAAGTGCAATAAAAATATGTTGTCCCTAAAATCAATGAATAATCGTGATTAATCGTGATCTTGATCTCAATATAGATCAAAATAATCGTGATTATCATTTTGGCCATAATCGTGCAGCCCTATCTGTCCTGCATGGGAAATACAATTGGAAGTTTATCCTGCTGGTTCGGCGGTCTCTGGGAAGTCCCCCCTCTTGTTAATAAAGGGGAGACTCAAAATTCATTATATGTGCGAAGCACATGGTTTATATCAGCATCTACTGACCTGACATCAAAAAAGGAGCTCAGGGCCAAAACCAGTTTCTGCTTTTTTTTTAAGCAGAGGTTTCATGTTCCACAAATGAAAGGAAAGAAGGAACAGAACATGCCTCATTTCCTCTGTAGTACACAACTTGTATGGCACATAATATTATATTCTTTTATTTATCTTTTTTTTATTCAACACATTAAATTCCATTGACATTTTTCAAATTCACAATGAATAACAAAAAAGATCAGCCTGATGACATTTTTTAGCTACTGCTTCTAAATCCAGTGTAAGAATAATTACTGACAGATGTAAATGATCCTACATAATCTTTTTTTGGGGGGGGGGGGAGTCAAAAACCTTTTGATATTCACTTCAAAAAGTGTTTTTATTATTTTAATCAGCTCAGTAATATGTCTTGTGTATTGAATGTGAATGTGTTGGTAGCACTGAGTATCAAAAACTGATAAGAGACTTAAAACCTTGTGCACATCGGTCTAAATGTATGGATGTTAGAATACTCTTCAACACAGTTCTCCACATGCAGACATAAATTATTATATAGAATCAAAAAGCATTTAAATGATCTTTTCAGATGCAAACAAAGCTGAGACAGTGAGCCAGACTCCTACAGTTGAGGCTTTTCCCACATTATTTAACAGTAGCATCACATTAGCATACCATTAATATGTTAATATGTAGCCTATCTTTGGTGTGGTATTACTCAATGCTAATGATTTAGCCTCTAAGCCTGGGTGTATATTATCAAGACAGCAATGTCAACAGGTCGCCATTGTCTCATGGATGAGCCCAATCTGCAACTGCATGCACGTAACTTTAAAGATTAGCATCACAGAGTGCGATGCCAGGAATGCTGGATCTGAGTCATTGGCCCAATCCCAATCCTCCATGCTCACAGACTCAGACTTTGAGACATGTTCCCGGTAAGAGGGCTGCCCCACTGCCACACACACAAATCAACAAGTGCATAAGGGCTGTCTTGCTGACTTTTTGAACCCTTAAGTGCACACTTTCAGTAAGTCTACATCTCTGCAGAAGTGTTAAAAAAAGGTAAACAAACATGGAAGGAGCAACTAGAAGAAAACATTTGTTTACATATAAGTGTATGACGTTGTTAAAAACAAGTACATTGATTATTTGAAATTTACCTCTTGTTCACTCTATAAGACTTTATGAGCCTGGATTACCTTCAAATTAGTCCCTAAATAAAACTGTAACGTTAACGTTACATGATCAACAATAAACCTGTAACCTGTTTTTCACTTACAGAGCACAACCATGTAGCCTAATGCGTCTACAACTAATCACAGCTTATAAACTACTGTAAGTCAACACATCCCCCAGACTCTCAGACCCAGTGTAATGTTAACTAAATAAAACAGTGATGTTACATGATTAACTATAAACCTGTAACCTGTTTGCAGCCAACGGTAATAATTAATGTGATGGCAGACAGCGGAACGTAAATGATTACGTTAATTGACCACCGGAAGTTTGGCGAGCAAACAAACTCTCATTCATCTTTTCTTGCCGAACGACAGTCGAAGTAAAATTTTGCTGAAGCAAGCAAGCAAATTAGATGGCCAGCGCTGAGCTAAACTCACCACAGGTTACTGACCTATTTTGCGTTTGGACCTTGTTGTAGGAAGTTTTAAAGCCAAAGTTTATGATAAATGGCTCAGCAGCTGTTTGAAAACGTTGCTGACCCCGTTTTTTGTTTTAAAACTCTGGGTAGCGTTTTAGTGTGGACGGGGAAAAAACGGAAGATTTTAAAAACAATGATGTAGACGCTCACGTTTGGCTCTTTGATCTGATTTGATTCGGTCTTCTAAGTCATGCAAAGCAGAAACACGATGCTACTAACACAGTTTTTGATTTGGTATTTTTATTCAAATATGTTGTACCGTGCAACATTTATAGCCTATACTTGTACACGTGTGTCGCTGTTTACTTTGCGATAACTCCCAGTCTGTTTTCCGCTGCCACAATCTCTAACAGTCCCAGCTCGTTATTGGTTTCATGCAAAATAAAATCTGCTGTCATTCTTCATATGCATTACTATATTCTTTCGCTAAACCTTCTGTAACTATGGAATAAACCATCTGCTTCATGTTTACACCGGCACGCACATGCCCAGTGTACGTGAACAGGCACTAGATGTAATATAGATGGAAATCCACTCTGATACGCAGCTAAATCGCTGGTGTGGATGGAGACCGTATTAGTTTTTAATCTAAAATGGAGTAGTGTAGAGGGCCTATGTCTGAGAGTTCAGGCCTTAGGCTTCAGGGTGTCGATTGGGATTGGGCCATAGAGTGTCTTCAGATGTGTGTTCATGTACATACCAGTCACAGGGGGTGACTCAGGGGGTGCTCCCCTGCTTCACCCCCAGGTAGGAGAGATAAGTTTCAGAGGAGAAAAGATATGAGGAGGGGAGAGGGGGAAGAAGAAAGGCGGAAGAAGGAGGAGGGAGGGTGACTGCAGCGGAAAAGTACAGCAGATTCCTTCAACCCCCGCTCCCTGTCTCAGCTGGGCTCGATTGTGATGGAAAGTCCAAGACAAAACCTGAAGAGAAAACCCCTTCAGCAGCAGGCCTTGTTGCTCTGTCAGCCACTCAAAGGATTGCGTCACACTATGCATCAGCCATTGTGTGTGCACGGTGTGCACAATAGGGAGATTTGGCCACGATACGTCTCTGTTCTCAGCATGACAAACAGCTCACACAGGGGCAAGGAGATTGAGAAACCTCCATGGGCACTGTTTAAACTGGCATTAAAAAGTCAAGCAGCAGCAGCATGCTGTGTGGGACCGCTTCAGACTGGTTTCATCCTTAAAAAATCACGCTGGTCTTGTACATTCAACCTTTTTTTTCTGTGTGAATTGAAAATACTATTCCTTATAATGACACATGACACACGTCTCAGCTGGATACTCATCAGACTCACAATCAGCTGGGTTACAGTGGATATTTTCTGAGACACAGTCCTGCTGCAGCCGGGTTTAAAATGCTCATCTTGCATTTCTTGGTTTGTGTCAAAGTTGGGATTGAAACCCAGGCTGACCCGACCCCTGGGAAACAATGCGGCCTTTAATGGGCCCGGGGGGGGGGGGGTTCCAGAGCATTGGGGATTCCTGCACACAACCTAGAGAGAGGAACAGAGGGTGGAGTTCAAGATGAAGCTGTCCTTTTATAATTCTTTATTGTCATTTTGAAGGCATTCATTAATCAGTCACTTATCAGTTCTTTAAACAAAAACACCCTTTCTGTAAATAAGAAATGTTTCAGTCTTAGTCAAGATTCTTACTCAGTTGTGGGGATTTTCCAGATGCAACCATCTAACATTAACCTCAATTCATTATCTAAAAAACTGTAAGATTCTTTACAAGTTGCTTCCGTTTACTTAAAAAACACTGGATTCTATATCCTACAATGCCACCAATAGCATCTTTTATTAGAGCCTCCCTGCCTGGAAGTAACCCACAGCTTTCAAACTCCTCGTCTCCAAGCACAAGCTGAGAAAACCCTGATGATGTCATCAGGCAAGACATCATTGTAGCAGTACACGTCTGCTGGATCCATCTATCAGCTAAAGTAATATCTGTTGTACTTTCAAACACAGGCCTGTTATGGGAAGTGTTCCATGTTGGCTACACTTGGCAGGGCTGTTATGGCTAGAGTTTCCTCCTCACCACACATTCTCATCAAATACTGTCATCGGGGAAGAATAGCATTCATCCAGGCTGATGAAATAAGATAGTTACCAGCTGAGGATACTGGTTATCAGGCTCACCTCAGCTGTAGTAACTCCTCTAGTAAAGCACCATGTGACCTCTAGCCATGCAGATAGTTTTGGTTTTATTTGTCCTAGTTGTCTCTCAGATTTCTCCATCCAACCCCAATACAACAGATGTAAATGGAATTTAAGTGATGGTGCCCATAAACTAAAAAATACATATAAAAACAACAACACTGTGTCCAGAAACGGTTTCCAGTGCAACTATGGTTTATACGGTGTTTTTTCTTTGCCTATTTTTTTGTCTCTGTCACTTCAATTCAGACTTGTTTTGTTTGAAGAGTTATGTTACATGTTTGAAATGTTAGCAGTCTGCGGCAGACTCATGGTCAGACATGCTGCAGACAGAACATTTACCCTAACCCGAACCTTTACAAAGCGAAACCCTAAGTAAATGTCATGAATATTTAACTGTCATCTACAGGCAGGAGGAGGAGGATGTGACAATCTGAGATCAAGTGTGTGAAGGTGTGAATCAGCCTGTTTATATGGTGGCCATGCACTTGAAAGACAGGGTGATAGATTTGGCAAATAAGCCTGAGTGAAGGCAACTAATAGCCATTGTGTTTTTACCTCACTGAAGGAAGTCAGGCGTTTCACGTTAGTTATATGGTTTTAATGTGTTCTCCAAATGAGCACATGGGCTGACAAATGGCTGGCTGAGGATTATTTGATCTTCCTCATGTTTTATGATGCCAGGGACCTTCATAGCCCTTATTCTAAGCTCTGCTTACAGTAACATCATGTCTTAGAGTAAAGTCAAAGCATCGATTTCAGCTGGAAGTGCGGCGTTTCTGTGTGATGGCGACAAATTAGTTGGGTCTTGAGGCTTTTTGGAGGAGTTGCTGTGGTTTTTCTGAAGCTTAGAAGCTGAAAAGCTCTTTATTGAGACTTTAGCTAAAACTGTGGTGATTGGTCATTTTCAAAATGAATTTATCATAAGGGTGTAACGATCAAAATTAGTCTATACATTTTTTATCCGTCCATCCATCGATCCATCATCAACCGCTTATCCTTCGTACAGGGTCGCAGCGGGCTGGAGCCAATCCCAGCTGACATCGGGCGAAAGGAGGGGTACACCCTGGACAGGTCGCCCCATTAAAGAGTTAAAAAAGGGTTTTAATAGTGGAAATTATCCAGCAATCAGAGATACATACTTCGTATTCATTAATACAGAGAGTATAATATACTCTATATTGTTACTCTCCTAGGAAAACCACGCATCTCCAAAATGTAAACTTTTCAAGAAAAGTAGCCTTGTTTTAATCAAAGTTTTCTATAAACCTTAGATATATGAAAAACTCACATGTGCTCAAAACTTTAAAATCAATCTGTTCATTTATTTGGAGATAAATAATTTTTAAAGGATATACGGATCCCTAAATACAAATCTACACATTACGTGTTATATTGCCCCTTCATCAAGTTAATTTGATTTAGGTACTGTTTATTTGTTTCAAGCAAAAATGCCAAACATTCCCAGTATCAGCTTCTCTTATGTTATGATTTCATGCTTTTCTTTGTCTTATGTGATAATAAAATGAATATATTTAGATTTTTGACAAAACAATTAATTTGCTGATGGCTTTAGAAAATGATGACGCTGTAAAGCGTCGGGTCACACTGTGTGCTCTTGAAGAAATTGCAGCAGCAATGGTATTTCTCTGACTGGTAGGGCTTCCTAGGGCTAATCTTAACTTGTGCCATATAGAGTTAATCACAAAAATAGTTATATTCTAATCCCAAGATGGGCTCACGGTGTGACACCCATTGTCTCTGTACAGTATGTCTGCCCCTGCAGTCTTCTGCAGGTAGCAAATTTAAACCCCACACCATTTAAATGGTAATCTGTATCTGGGATTTAGAAATCCTTTATTCACCACTCATTATCTTGGAGAGGCTTTATGCCATGTGGCCCTAGACCCCAACACCCACCTCCTTCTAATTACCTTTAGTACATGAACCCTGCAGCCAGCTATGAAAACCCCCTCTCTCTGGGAGGCTTAGCTCTCAGGTCAGCGATGTGTGATGAGCTGGCCCTTTAAATTATGTACACACAAAAAAAGTTTAATCCTGCTCATTTGAATATTAAAGATGATGTTACTCTGGCCTCTTTATTGTCAAAACATTGTGCCTTATAATCAGTGATGGGTGACTAGGTCAACCAGTGACAACTCTCACAATATCAGGTTTCTTCCAGTCATGTCCCATGAGGTAAACAGTATCATCTGTGTGTGTCTGTGTGTGGGTGGGGGGAATCTACAGCTGCTTCATCTACACCCTTTAACAGGTTCCAGAGTCACATTCTTAAACATGATGATATATTTTTAAGTGTTTGTGAGTGTTGGGGACATCTGTGACATCAGCTGTAGGTTTCCCCAGGGTAGGTTTGAATCTTTGATATGAAAATCCACATTAACTGACTGTGATGGGCATCTCCCAATCAAGTAATTCTAAAAGGATTAGTTGATTTATCAATATTTGATAAACAGAAAATTGATGATCAATTGTTATTAAATAATAATGATAAAAGTTTATCGCAGAAAAATGCCAAGAAATCACTGGTTTTAAAAGTATTAGTAGTTCTCAACAATCAAGCAAACATGCTCCATACAGTACCTTCATTTAGACTTTAATGTCTTTTCAATAAAACACTTTTAGAAGTGTTCTACAAAAAAATGTACAATAATATAATAATAAACACCAACAGTACGTAACTTTATTTGGAGCAGAACATGTCACATTGAATGTGATAGAGAGGCAGCTTGTCTGAATTATTCTAAAATCTGGAGCAAAGGCAAGATATTTTGGAATGATTGCAGTGTGTGATTCAATGTTTTCTCATATGTGAAAACACCTGACCAGTCCTACGTCACCAAGGCTTAAACAAATCTATTTGAGTCAGCTAGTAGAGTATTTAAAAGGAGTAATACATGCAGTAAATCCTCCCTCAGTACATAAAGTAAACAAAGATGCACCAGGAACTCGTGCAGTCAGTGCTTTGCTGTACACATTGAGCCACGCAGAAATCCTGCTCGTCTGCCTCCATTATTGGCTTTCTAACCACAGAGTCTCCTAGGAGGGTAAAGATCCCACCTGTGTGTAGTGCAGTTTGTTGCATTACACAAGAGTCTTAAATCAATCAGATGTCCAGGTTAATCTCCAGGCTCAGCAGGCAGCATTAACTTGCTGGACAGCAGCCTCAGACCTTTTTATGTCTACTTCATTCTGTCTTTGTGGCTACGCATGTGCAATCTCTTTATGATAGCACACATGCTGCTGTCCACATACATTTTTGTGTTTACTGGGACGACAGACTTTCTTTAGTAGAACATTACAACTTTTTACATCAACCAGTAGTCCTGTTTCCTTTGACCGATACCTGCAGGAGGCTTTCATCTCCTGCTAAAACATTAAAACAGAAAGCTCAGCTGTGAGTACTCAAGAACAGAACAATCAAGTGCTCAAATCATGAGTGTTACAAATTCTAGTTGCTATGCAACAAAAAGTTTGACACTTTACATGCCATGTAGTAAGAGCTTATTCACCTGAAGTAACAAAAGGGGTAATTGAAAAGACACTGTTGGTAATTGCTGGGCCGACTGAGGATGAGGAGTCCACTTACAAGATAATCAACAATAAGCAACTAACCAAGGACAGAAAATACCAAATTCTGCCTAGGTGAGAAAAGGCCATCTTGGTGATTACCTTAATGGGCTGATCAAAAGAGACTCAAAGATTATACTCTGTTATCTCATGACCTTTCAGATTTATATTGCAACACCTTGTGGAACTCCCAGCAGAGGTAGTTTTGAAACAGGCATCGACAGTAACGATTGCCAGGTTAGTATTCGAAGTCTTTTGAGAAACTGAAAACCAATTGAATTTTTTACAAAAAATAGGGACCGCAAACAGCGAAATATGTACCACAAAATAAAATGGATATTTAACAGTTGGAACCGGAACCAGACAATGATGCACATTTGTTGGTTTACGCACATGCTCACAGGTTTCTGTTTTAGAGACAATGGCGAAGAAATGAAGTTATTTGACTGGGGGGGGGGGAAGTATGGCGAACCTGTCAACATCACAAACTAATTCTAAACATTCTTTAATGTTACATTTTCATTAAAACACTGACGTATAACTGCATAGTATCTTAATTACTCAAAATATAATATGACTAAAAATAGCAACCATATTTTCAGTGCTGGCAACCAAAAGCTGATGCCTGGGTGCAGGTCTGGCAAACATTTTTAAAAGTCAGTTTTGAGTGTTGAGGAGTGGGCTACAGATAAAGTCTTCAGGCTTTATACAACCTTGTTCACATATGCAGTAGTACTCCCCAACACCTGTAAACAGACACAGTACTGGGCTAAATGGCTAGCTGAAATAAATGAAAAATAAAACCTTTCAGAAATTAACTTCAGTACCAGAATTTGTTGCACGTTTAATGTCATGTCTTATATCTACCTCACAAACCTTCACATTGTTGCTTGATTATCGTTGCTTTGGTTCCACCTTTCATTGTTTTGATATCACCCATTCAGTGTTCCCAGTCCCACGAATCTCATCCCACAGATCCCTTTGTGCACCTAAAACCAGATGTAACTTTCCACTGACCAACAGATGTAAAAAAAGAAAACCATTAAAGCCATTAGCAGTTATTTGAAGCTATTCATTCTTTGAAAATTCCCATTTCATGCAACCAACATTACAAATACTTAGTGTTTGTAGATCACAGCTGAACTCGCCAGTGAAACCGACACTAAGGAGGAACCATCATATGAGACACATCAACATGTCTCAGGCCATATTCCTGCTGCAGCCAGGCTTTAAACAGCAAGACTATTCTCTGTAACTATCCAATCCATCTTGCTGCCGCTGTTAGCAGGGGGGTGTCTAGGGGTGTGTGTGTGTGTGCCTATGTGATAAAGCTTAACACTGTGGACAGCACAAAATACGCTTTGACTTAATTCTCAGCTTCCTCAGTGGGTTTGATTATGTGCGTTATGTGGCCCGGAGGTACGGGGGGGATTAAGAAAAGATTTTCAACAGCTTTCTCAGATTGCTGTCTTTACAGTTTGAGAACACCTTCATGATTAATAAAGCAGCTTCACAAGAAAGGTCCACAGTGAGCTACATCTCTCTTTGATCCTTTCCCCACCCTATCACACATGTATGTTCTCCCATACGTCCAAACATCCGCACTCATTTCAAATCACTTTGGAAGAGTTTGGCCCATCTGTTCTTCATGCTGTCTTAATGTCGTATTCTTTCATGGTCATCAAGCTGCCTGCCAGCCTTATAAACGCACAATGTAATGTGTGTCATTTCTACTACTATTTTTAATGTACTTTGTTCAGGACATCCTGTTCCACATGACTTCCTTGCTGTGAGCTCCTGACTATCCCCTCACATGTGTTCCACATTATCACACTCACTTATTCCTGTCCTAACAACTTTTCACAGTTTGGAGTAATCAGCTAAAAGTGTGTGCTGTAGAGAACAAGGTGAAGGTTAATGATTGATAGAGCGCCTGTGTGGAACATCCAGGCTGGTATGGAGCGGTCCTGGTGGACTGCAAAGCACTTAATTAGTAAAATTAGCCACCAATTGGAAGAACAAGTTAAAAAAATATATTTTAAAGGATACAATAGGTACTAGATGGATAGATCAAAATTTAAACACTGAAACGTTTGTCACAAATAGAATGATGGGGCAAATTTTGACAAAGTCCAATGTTTTAGACAGTAATAGTTCTCAGAGGTCTTCCTAAGAAGAGGCCTGTTAATGCGGTAGTGCTGTTAAGAGGAGTGAAAGGAGAGACTGTAAACAAATCAGTCATGACGTTTTAGCTTGTTGCTTCCTCTCATCAGAGCTGCTGAATTAAACATACACAAGTCGTCTCCGTTCCTCATCCTGCTGCCTGTTACACCTCCACTTTCACATAATGAGAGTTAGAGCTTAAGAATCCTTTGGATTAGCCAGAGCCTGGCTAGCGCTTAAGCCCCAACCGCCCCCATGATCTCAATTAAAACTTGTGCCTTCAGCGAGGTTTTTGTACCCACTATTTTTTTCAAGCAGTGTGGAAGAATAAGTGGAAAGAAATGGGTGGAAATGGTGCAAAATGCTTCCCTATGCTTTATTTTTTATTTCCCTCTGCAGATGATCCAGCTGACCAGCGTACTTGCCTTATCTGTGGAGATCGCGCCACAGGCCTGCACTATGGCATCATCTCCTGTGAGGGCTGCAAGGGCTTCTTCAAGCGCAGCATCTGCAACAAGCGTGTGTACCGCTGCAGCCGTGACAAGAACTGCGAGATGTCACGCAAGCAGCGCAACCGCTGCCAGTACTGCCGTCTGCTCAAGTGTCTGCAAATGGGAATGAACCGCAAAGGTAACGTGTGTACATCACAGGGACATTTTAACCCCTCAACCCTTTAATCGTTCCAGAAAAATGCAAATGGTTGAGATGTCCATCTTCATATATGACAATGTCGTCATATAACATAGAAACATTAAAAAAAATCCAATAGTCATATAAAAACAACAACAAATCATATGAGGTGATAGATCCTCTTTTCTACAAACCATCGCCGACTTTAGTCTAGATACGCTCTTTAGGCAGGAGTGTCACCGCCCCCAGTGATCAGAGTGACGTTTGTCAATGTTCAAAGCTTTTATTGTGACTAAATCTGGCTTTGTTAAATCAGCATCACGCTGTATTTGTCTGATTAGTGACCATAGTTTCATTGATCTTTAAAAAGTCTTCAACAAACATAAAATGAAATAATGTTAGATTTATCAAACTCACAACAGGTTCTAATCAGAAGATGTTGTATTCCATCACAACATCTAGTTTAAAAAATTAATTAGTAATTCAGTAATCATCAGACATTTTTTGCGAGGTGTGGGGTAACTTATTTACATAATTCTGTTCCATAACCACTCTAAAACTAAACTAAATCAAAAAATAATTCTTGTTATGAAAACATGTCAAATGCCAAGAGTGATTCATCTGCTGCCGACTGCCAGCTGAACCCTGACTATGGGATTTTCTTTGGCCCAACATACCTAAGTACTACAGATGGCTCAGTCAGGTTGAGTTAAGAACAATGCTGCCTCCTAGTGGACGCAAATTGTAAGTGGCTCTTCAGTGCTCCTCCAGCCTGATGGACCCATTTCATATGATGTATTCTCCAAGTACTTTGATTAAAGCAAGCTTGCCGTGAGATGTGATATGGATTTACTAAAAAACATTCCCAGGAAACAGAAAAGCCCCACCTCTGCCTGCCAACAGGAAAAGAAAAGTTAGAACAGAAGAGACAAGCCGCCACATGGATATATAAGATGAGAAGCATAGTACTATGCATTGGTGGCGATGCATAGTACTATGCATTGGCGATGGCGCAATGGATTAGACACCATTGTGTCCCTGAGCAAGACACTTAACCCCTCGTTGCTTCTGAGGCGTGCGACCTCTGACATGTATAGCAATTGTCAGCTAAATGAACAAATGTAATGTAATTTCAGCCACTAGGTAGAGCTATGATACTAATCATGTTTTGTTAATGGACCACATGTAGATTGAGATTTCTGTTCTTTCTTTTTATCTTGTAGCTATCAGGGAGGATGGCATGCCAGGAGGGAGGAACAAAAGCATCGGGCCTGTTCAGGTAAATCACTGACTTCATGTTCAATAATTACCAGAAATGTTGTTTTTGTGACATTCACTGACCCTCTCTCCCAGCTTCCACTCACTCTATACATATTATTCTACCTGATTCCCAGAGTTAGCTCTCTCACCATAAATGCATTCACAGCACCAGCTATTCACTTAAATAACACTGAGTTGGAGTGATGTAATGCTAATGATTTGGGTGTTGGGATACTTGTGAAGCATGTAATGAGAGTGAGCCCTGACCTTGTTGTATCATCAGTATAATCATGTAGCCGCTGATTATTACCTATTCAGTGCTGGCTTCATTATTAACACTGGCGACAGAACAAATGGTCAGAAAAATGTGTGACATGAGGCTAAGTACCACTGAGCCACTATTCAGGGGAGGGATGTGGTCAATTCATTCCAGCTTCAATTCAGCAAGTCAGAAAAACAGAAACTCCCGCTTCCATTGAAAGATGGCTTTATTTCTAAGCCCTAACAAAAGAGGGACCTCTCTGTCATTAATATGGAATGAATTGCTGTTTCAGTATGTGTACTGAATTGAGGAAGAAGTGAATTGACCCCAGCCACAGATACAAGATACCACATTTTCTGGCATGCTAATATCTTTCAAAATGTCTTTTGTCTGTGTTTTCTCCTTGTACGGACCTGCAAGGATTCTATTATTTTAGGTGTGTGTGTGTGTAAGTGTGTATCAAATACACACCCATACAGACACATACCTATTTGCCTGCTCTTTCACTAGCTCCCTGTTTTATTGTGCGATTTTGTCCTTGCTCCTCAACATTTATTAAAAAGCAACGCGGTGCTAGTCAATGCTTATCAATTGAACTGCGACACACAGTACTTTTGGTCACATGAGGATGTGCTGTGAGCTCCAGAAAAAAACAAACCCTCTTTGTGTTGGTGTGTGTGTTTTAGATCACAGAGGAGGAGATAGAGCGGATCATGTCGGGGCAGGAGTTCAAGGAGGACGCCCCGGAGCACACCTGGGGCAACAACGGTGACAGCGACCACAGCTCTCCCAGCAACGGAGCCTCGGAGGGCAACCAGCCGTCACCCGCTTCCACTCTGTCATCCAAGTGAGTTGTTCATCTCATACACTCCGCCATGTTGCGCCAGCACTCGCCCCACCATTGAGATAATGAGCCGGCCCTGACAGTCTAACACCTCGTTCCCATCTCACCCAGACTTTAGTTAAGGTATTCATCAGACGAAGAATGCCTGAATATGCAGCTCCTCAGGCTTGGTGATGATAGCAAACACAAAGTACTCGCTGCACTATCTGCTGTTCTTGCTATGGAGACAAGCACATTGTCTATTTACACTCATCAAGGACAAATATTGTCTAGGTACTCGCATGACGGTATTTATTTTAGTCTCATTTTGTATAAACATTAGGTTTATCTCCACAGCCTGATAGCTATTTAGAGGAATATTTGTTTTATCAAATGGCTTTAAATCAGAGCAGATATTAACAACAACGATAGAATGCATGTGCAACATAGGCTTTGGTATGCAAGTACAAAATTAACTGCAAAGTTTTGTCTAGAAGTTTCTACAACAATTACAAAGATTTTTAATGTTGAAGAGAATGGAGGTCCATCACGTTTCCCTAGAGACAGGTGAAAAGTATAAAGTTTAAAGCAATAGCTTGTATGTCCAGTACAGAGATATATTAGGTCTGGCTCATGTTTAGCCTAGCTTAGCACAAACACTTAGAGCAGGGGGCAACGATTAGCCTCACTGGACTGGACACAGACACATCAATCTTCTGATTTGACTATGGGTTAAACTGTAAATATGTGTAGTGTATTTTCCAAAAGTCAGACTATTACTTTAATGACAAAAGAGTAAAATGTGCGAGTAACCTTTGACCTTTTTGTGCTTCTAGTCGCTCTGTGGAAATGAACGGCTACACGGCAGCCCTCAGGGACCAGTATATCAACAGCACCATGTCCACACACTACCAGCTCCTTCCTCACCTGTTCAGTTACGCTGCCCAGTCTGGCCTGCTGGCCCCCCAGCCCCGCAGCCTCTACCCACAGTCCCACCCTCTGGTGCTACAGCTGGTGGCTGCTGAAGACCTGGCCCCCCTGGCCACCCCTATGCTCATAGAAGACGGGTGAGTCAATACATATACAAGATACTACACACACTTACCCACTCTGTAGGTACAGCACAGACCATGTACTTCCCCAGTAAACAGAGTATGTGCTGATTGAAAGCTTTGGGTTGTCCTTTCACCGTGTGATAAAAGGGCCGTACTAGTAAATACAAAATTCTAGCACAGACTTGGAACAGCTTGAATTTTTGTAAAAATTCAACACTGCATTGTTCACAAAATTTGGCTGTTGGAGGGTTTCTTTTAATAAAATGGGTCTGTTCATTTAATTCAACAAAAGTGCTTTAAAACACACAGTACAGTCTTTTATTTTGTCTTTTATGTATTTAATAAATGATGGCCAAAAGACCTTTGAATTCAGCCTTTCTGCTGCTATTTTGCCCATGGAGGGTAGGCAGACTAGGCTCAATGTAAAACTTTGGAATAAGTGTCAAAAATGTTTCCACTACATAATGTGTAATATGTGTGAGGTACAAGAAAACAAACTGGGCAGGAAACAGGAGCCACCTAGTGGTAAAAACCGTCATTACAGAAGACACTGAATGACTTTTCCTATTCCATATCTTGTCACATCCCTAGCAGTATTTTTTTAATTCAGGAGAAATGATGAGCTTTTACATAAACAATATATGGCTTTTTATATCACAGCCAAAATGGCTAATAGAGTAGCAGCTCTGAATTCCCACTAGCCAAAAGGTTTTCTTCAAATTAACCAAATCATGAGTCTTTAGTTCAACATTAATAAAAAGAACCAAACACACTAAGGACAAGTGTGGCCTAAGTCCACTGAAGATAAATGCAGTGATATTTTAAATTTGATGCAGCATCCACCATGTTGACTTATAACTTGACAATAAAACCTGTCAGAGTATTTTTACCCTTATCTGGCCAAAAAGAAGGCATGTAGCATTGAAGATGTAATCAACCAAATTGCATCATGTGAGCAGGTGATCCAGAGTGAACATACAGATCTGATTTTATACAACAAACTGATATTTTGGTCATATGTCGCTCCTTACCTTCTTCCTTTGTCTTTTTGTGTGTCCCAGGTACAAAGTCACACAGGTGGAGCTGTTTGCTCTGCTGTGTCGCCTGGCAGATGAGCTGCTCTTCCGTCAGATCTCCTGGATCAAGAAGTTGCCATTCTTCTGCGAGCTCTCCATAGAGGACTATACCTGTCTGCTCAGCTCCACCTGGCAGGAGCTCATCCTGCTCTCCTGCCTCACCATCTACAGTGCCCAGATCTTTGGAGACCTGGCCAACGTCACTGCCAAGTACACACCGTCTGACGATGAGCTGCAGGGGTGAGTGGCACGAGCTTGGAGAGGAAAGACATGTAACATGTTCGCCATAGTACCTTTTGTGATGGCTTTAAGGCAGAGATGTTCACAAGTCTTTGAGCTAGTCAAGTCTCAAGTCTCTCGTGGTTATAATGAATGTTGTATCACCTGCTGCGTTCAATACAGGCTTCTTATAAAACTACATAGCTATAAGGGATTCTGTAACTGTAACCTGTTTTTTACTCGCAGAGCACAACCATGTAATGTGCAATGCAATCAATGACAGCTTATAAACTACTGTAAGTCAACACAGTCCCTAGACTGTCAAACCCAGTGTAACGTTAACTAAATAAAACCGTTACCCTGGGTTGGGAGGATTACTTTAAAAATGGAATCCAGTACAATTACAAATACTTGTTAAAAAATGTAATCAGTAACATAATCCAAGTACCACAAAATAAAAGTAATGTAATATGATTGCATTTAGTAACTTTTGGATTACTTTAATGCCAAATAGGCAAATGAAGACAAGAGAAGTATCAATGATGCGTTTTCTGATCAGTGCATTTTTAGACAACAAAATCTTCCCTTCCCATGAAATCAAAATCCATGTTTATGTTTTGCACTAAGTCACCACTATGGCAGGATCGGGCCCATCAATGACATAAAAAATGTGTTTCGTAGGTATTCTTGATGATATTTAAGAGTTTGTCATTTGGAAAAGCATTTTAAAATGTTAATGACTCATTCTGCACTTGTTGTATTAATTTAGCATCCAATGAAAAGACTTCTCAGTGCGACGATGCTGAAGCATATTGTTTCTGGGGCCGGGCCCCACTGATTACTGTCCAAAAACACAACTTTTTTCACCGATTGTCGTTAAACTGGATCATAATTGATGGAGAAATATATTCTATTTTTTTCTCGGATGTCCCCCTGCTGCTCTGTCTCAACTCTGTAATTCACAGAGTTTCCTGATGGACAGATAACTTTACTTGTTGCTGAAGTTAGGTAACGGCTAACTAGCAGCTGTTTTTAGCTCAGTTAGCTGTGCAACTACTGGTCAGATTAGCTCTGCCCCTACTCAGAGCTTGGAGCACCGGGGGAGTGTTAGTGTTTACCACTGACTGTATAGAGGTGTTTACACATTTATGCAAGCACTGAAGGTTTTCAGGACATGGCGGGTGGGCCCAGCAGGTAGTGATGGAGCGCATTGTCTGGGCATGGTGTCGGATGCACCGGTACATAACGTCTCAGAGATTCTCAATTGGGTTCATGTCTGGGGACTGGAGGGCGAGTCAGTGGCATCAATGCCTTGGTCGTCCGGGAACTGCCTACACACTCTGGCCACACAAGGCCAGTCATTGTCCTGCACCAGGATGAATCCAGGACCTACTGCACCAGTGTAAGGTCTGACAGCAGTTGGCTACCATGTGGAGGTCTGTGCGACCCTCCAAGGATATGCCCCCCCAGACCATCATTGACCCACTGCCACACTGGTCATGCTGGATGATGTTGCAGGCAGCATAACGTTCACCACGCCGTCTCCAGACTCACATCTGTCACGTGCTCAGTGGGAACTTGCTCTCATCTGTGAAGAGAACGGGGCGTTAATGGTGGCCTTGCCAATTCTGGTGTTCTCTGGCAGATGTCAAACAAGCTGCACAGTGCTAGGTGGTGAGCACAGATCCCACTAGAGGACTCGGGACCTCTTGCCACCCTCATTGTGTCTATTTCTGACAGTTTGGTCAGAAACATGAACACCAGTAGCCCACTGGAGGTCATTTTGTAGGGCTCTGGCAGTGCTCCTCCTGTTCCTCCTTGTACAAAGGAGCAGATACTGGTCCTGCTGATATCTCTGAAGTTTAATTGACATGATGTTATACTGTGATGATTAAGTGTTCCTTTATTTTTTGAGCAGTGTAGTTAATACTGCTTTAAACAAGATGATTGGTAGCTGATGACATAATCTACCAGACATTAAGACAACAATGAGGTAGCTAGCCACATAGTTATGTTTGACATCTGTAGTTCCATATCAGAAGAATGACTGAAGAAATTACCTACATTCATACGTGTTGGTAATATCTCATCCACAGTGACTCATATTGCCTCCTACCTCTCTTTTGCGGAGGCTATGGCACTAATAACATTCACAAGATATTAAACGGTACATTTCACCTCCGGGAGCCTTGCCAATTAAATATTTCAGTGAGAAGAAAGGTGGATATCAGGAATTAAAATTTTCCCCACTGCAACAACAATCATCAACACAGGCAAGACTTTCAACCCTATGAGCTCAGTCTCTCTCCAAAAGGACTTCATAATTTTAATTTAATGTTGTTGGATTAGGGCCAGTGAAGTGGTCCGTGAACAGTAGGACTCCCCAGGACAGAGCTGTGGCTAGCACCGTCAGGCATGTGAAATACATGCATATCCCACGTTAGGTCAAAAAGGAGGTGTGGGGTTTCAGTTCTGTGTAAATCAGACTGGAATTATCTGACCTCATGACACACATTCTCCTAAAATATGGTGGTGTTCTGCGGCTTCGGTCAATTTGCCTGTACTTTAGGAGTGAATATCTGATTTACAGTGGCAGCGCTAAAGTTTGTGAGAGAGACTGGAACAGTGGGAGCCAGTAAGACTGAGAAGTGATGTTTGATGAGTGGAATTAAACTTTGTGAATCTTTCTAACTCCCTCAAAAAGCTGTGGGATTAGCAGGACATTTTAGTGCTTCCAGTAGATCTGATGTATTCCCTTCCTGATTTGTGTCTTGTTCATTGAAGCATAGAAGCTTAGGATAATGAGGCTTAAGGGATTTTATGTTTTTAATTTTTTTTGACATGCTTTTTTTAATTTCATCACAGTGGAATTGTGACAGTGAAATGTGGACAGTAAACCTACTAAAACTCTTCTGTTTTGTTTGGACAATATAGCTTCCAATGGTACAATGGTACTCTAGGGACATTATTTATTATACCTTATTTACCACTACATTTATCGAGCATAACAAGTCTGTGTCTGATTCTTCAGCTTCAGCGAGGACGGCATGGAGGTGATGGAGAGGTTGATATATCTATTTCGCAAGTTTCACCAACTGAAGATCAGTAATGAGGAGTATGCCTGTATGAAAGCCATCAACTTCCTCAACCAAGGTAAGCAAGCTCTGCATTTACTAATCCAAGCTTGGCCCTTACTTTTCTCCCCCCATACAACTCTTATTTCATTTGTATATCTCTGCAGATATCAGAGGACTGTCCAACATCTCTCAGCTCGAGCAGCTGAACAAACGCTACTGGTATGTTTGTCAGGACTACACTGAATATAAGTACCCGCACCAGCCCAAACGCTTCCCTGAGATCATGATGTGTCTCCCGGAGATCCGCTGCATTGCAGGTAAGTACTTTATAGTACAATGGGCAGTTTATTTATGTTGTAATGAACACTGCTGCCTTTAGATGCTGGTAATTTTCTTCCATCAGCCAGCGACAGATTAAATTTCTTACAGTGGCTTGTTTTCATAATTTGTGTCTATACCATAAGTTCTCTTTATTTACCTAATATGCATAGAGAACAATGCCTTTATTTTAGATTAGAGATGCAATTTGTTTATGATTTGTTTTGTAAGTATATCTTAACATACCTTGGGAAGAAGCCTGATCTGCGGTTGATGATGTTTGCTGTTAACGCCAAACTTCCACCATGTTCACTGTTGTTTAACTTGATAAAGTCAGTATAACATTTCCACATTTATGTCATACTTCCCGCTCTGCTGTTCCCACTCATTAATGCATTTCAATTATTGTAACCTTGCCATTATTTTTTTTACCTGTCTGTGAAACTCATTATTTCCTGCACTGACTCTTCACATGGAAAACCTTCCAACAGCTCAAACGACATAATCCCTCCCTCGCTTGGTCGGCTTTTAATTTGAAATATCTGCAGGTAGTGTTGACTTTTACTGAACACACAGCGAGAAAAGAAACTCAAGTAGAAATGACTGAAACTGATTAGTGCATGGAAACAGTATGTCTGTTAAAAAGAGGATCTGAAACAGGAGAGTGGTGATGACTATGAGATGACTCGTAGCATTAATACTGAAGGAACTGTGCTGTTAAAATGTCCATTAAAGAGAAGCTAAGCTAATCCTGAGCTTGTGTGCTGCATGTGGTGTTTGTTTGCAGGAAAGCTGGTGAATGTCCCTCTGGAGCAGCTCCCCCTCTTGTTCAAAGCAGTCTTGCACTCCTGCAAATCCAGCCTGACCAGCTACAGGACCGGCCCGTCGCCCTGTGTGACCACCTCCTCTGGAAACTAGGCCTGACCCCCCCGAGTCAAGGGACTGGTCTCCCCCCTTGTGAATGTGACAAGCAGCTAGTTTGTTTTTTGTAACTTTTTTCTTTATATATTTATTACACGACAGAGCTGAATGTATGCTGATTTACACTGTGCACATGCTTCTGTACAAAACAAATGCTCGTAGATGCATTGGTCTTTGGAGTTTACAAGTGTGTATCCAGTTTGCTCAATGTGTCAGTGTTGCTATTGTTAGAGCTAGACTTTTAAAGAGTTTATTTTATTCAGACGGGGGCAGATAGACACATGTGACGAGTGTTTTAAGACTACCTCAGGAAGATGTTGTTGCTATTTTCAGGTACCTTTTCTTGCTGTTAAATGAAGAGTTGCCCAGTCTAAAACCAAATCCCTGTGGATGCTTTGGCACCTCAATCAGACACTGAATGTTCAAAGGAGCTGCATAAATCAAAGATCGAAAACCAGTGTTTTGTTACACTGAAAATGCAAAATTAATTAGCAAAATTGAGCGACTTTATCAGCATGGACTCTCAGGCATCCTGCTTATGGGAGGCGGCCTTGTCAATTTAACATTCCATGAGTTAAGGTGACAGTTGGATCTGTAGGATTTTCATTGAAAAAGGAGCATACGGGTATTTTCTACAATCATAGACTGGGGATTTAAGTCTTTATTGCAGGGGAGGGGAAGATAGCTAGGTTTGCTGTTTTAGTTTTATTGTTTTTCTTTTTTGACCAAAGTGTTATGCAATGCTTTTTTCAAACACCCATTGATGGGTAAGGAGCTGATAGCTCCAGCAAAAAAAAAAAAAAATAGATTTCTTATCAATGAAGGACCAGGATAAGAAATGAATCAATCTGTGTCAGAGGGGAGAACCCTCTGCTGGACAGACAAGTAAGTTGCCGGATTTTATTCTAAATGCTGCTAAACGTGCACGCATTCTTGTGTATATACACATGTATGCATAGAGCAGATGTGATTCCCAGTCTTTGTTTTTCCCTCTGCCTCTTGTCAGATGGCTCATTTTTTTGGGCTCTGCAGCCTTCAGTGCCAGGAACTTGATGCACTGTACACTGCTCTCAACACACTATCATCTAAATTTCAGATCCACAGTACTGGCTATGTTTGGTTAAAGTGGTAGTCTGTGAAATCTTGCATTCCACAATTTATTCAGAACAAACTAAAAGCTAGAAAAACAATGCTTGGTGTTTTGGAACCACCAGAGATCTTCATGGGTCAAAAAAATGTATGACCTACTAGAACCAAAATGGAACCGACAACAATTGGATCCAAGTCAGAACTCTCAGTGTTTGCTGCCTCCAGTTCATTTGAAGCTGGTGTAGAGCACTAGCTTGAGCTAACTTATCCAGCTTCAAACCGGTTGGGAACACCCCAAAAACCAATTGGTCCATTCACAAGTTCTTTTGGCCAGTGTCATGTCAGTTTTAGAGGAACTTAGACTGTTTTTAGGTCTTGTCAGGTCCAATCAAAATTTTGCACAGACCCAAGACCAGTAGCAGTTTAAGGCAGACCTGATCCGGATCCAAGGGGCGCAGTGTGATTTGGCTCACATGTGGTCCTCAGTGTTTTACTGGGTAAGGTTGGTGCAAAGACAAAACAAATGACATTTCACTTAACAACTGTCTGACACAAATTTTGCAGATTATCACTTTAACCTGGCTAGCAGTGGATTCAGTGTGATTGACCCGGGCCATGTCTCAATGAATCCAGACTTGGTTTAGGTGAGACTTTAGGTGACTTACCTCCGGCTTGCATACCCTCTGTGACAGATATGCACATTGTTTAAAAAAAGCCATAGAAAATGGTCTTTATTTTTGAAGTATGAGATCATCATTTCAAACTGTTTGAAGTGTCTTCTTGGATTTCTCAAGTTTTTAGCCGTTTCATGATGTAGAACAATTTGAAATGCAGACAAAATGCAGTCCTTGCAACGACTCTCTTTTTTGCACACGACGGTGAGGTTCGGAGACCTTGACCCTTGACCTCCTTGGCCACTGCCCACCCAGTGTGTTCCTCTCTCTCAGGTTCCTGCCAACCTGGATCGTAACAGGGTAAAGTGAGTGTTATGTATTGCATTCAGGAGTTCCTCAGTGACCACACTGATGTACTTGTAGTATTAGTAGATGTAGGTTCCGGGACATTGTAGGTCCTCTATAGAAAAGTGTTTTTCTTTTCCACTTTATTTCCCTCAAGGTCCCCAACCCCCACCCTCCACCCCCCTTCATTCAGTGAAAGTGGATGTAGTTTGAAGGTGAGACAGGGTGGATTTTTCTCTTGGCATTGGTGATGGAGTGAGCGAGAGACAGTGGCATCTTCAGAATGCCGCGGCTTCTCTCTCCTGTTTCCATCCACCTCTCTGTGTGCAGCCTTAACACCATTAGTCCAATGCAGAGTTCCTCTTTCAAATGTTTCAGTTAGCCTCTTTTTTCATTTTTTGATTTTTATACATTTTCATGTACCTTTTGTAGTTATTGTGAATCTTTTGGGTTTTTGTTGTTTTCACATATTCATTGTCTTTCTTTTTTGTGGAGTGAAGACAGCCCCTATCATTTTCTAAACTTTGATTGAATTCTTTACTTTATTTTTTTTTTACATGATTTTTAATAACTCATTCCCTTGTCCACAGTCGTTTATGGTAACAGGTATTACTCAGGTGATGTCAGCCATGTTTTACACAGACAATACTGACATCCTGGAGCCTTTTAAGTATTATTTGAATCATTTTCCACTGAACCATGAGGTTCAAAACTCTGATTCTTGGATTCTAAGAGCAGTTAAGATGGATGTATGGAGAACATCACCTGTCTCCATTTTGTACAATATGCATCATTCATCACACAGGCCTCTGAGGTTAAAGGGTAATTTTGTCTGAATTGCAAAAAACGTACAACATTTTCTCACTTACCTCTAGTGTTATCTAGCCACTGTGATTGTGTTTTCATTGGAACTGTTTTCCACTAAAGAAATAGTCCCTATCAAAACTGTCCATAATGTTAAATGCTGTTGAAAGTTAAACATTCTGTGCTCTATTCCAAATAACAGGGACACTGTGTCTGGAAAGAGAAGTTTCTGTGAAAGGTAAAAGGTAAAGGTAATTGGTTTTTACTGTGAGCACCATAATTATATAACCATAATTAAAATAACTATAATTGTGTGCTTGACTAGATACAACTAAGTGAGTAAGTGAGAAAATTATTTTACTGAACTGGACACTTTAAATTGCATAATCTCAGGGATATGTACTCTTCTTTAAAAGGTCTGAGTGATGTGATGTATAAAAAGAAAATTCCCCCAAACTCATTGACCACTGCTGAGAAGCAGCTAGTTTCATTGTAGATTTTTTTAAAAGAAAAAAAAATAGCTGTCATACAATAGTGTCAGAACGTAAAGAGCGGCCATTTTGCCCATATGTTTAACAATCAGTCTTGGAAATGTAGGATTCTTTTAACTGTAGCAGAAGTAAGAGAAAGGTTCAGGGTGACCAACAACAAAGTCACTTCATCTCAAAGTAACTCCAGGAATGCGCTGAACATCACAGACGACTGAGATCTGACAGTGGAAGAGGATCTGAAGGGGGATTTTTCCTTTAATGTAGCAGAAAATAATATCAATACTGGCCTCTGCCCATCAACATAAAATAAAAACTCACCACAGCTACCTCACTGCCATTGCTCTGACTTATCATATTTTGATACACAAGTGTTTTTTAATTTTCTGTATTAGTATTTTTTTTTTTTTTTTTTTTTTTTGCAGACAAGGACAAATATGTCATTTGCAATTTCTGTACTGAAACTACCTCTTTATTTGTCATCATGTTGCTTACTTTCAAATAGGTGATTTTGTTGTCTTATTTATTGGTTTCATTGCACCAATGTTCTGTTATTTTGTGTCTTTTATTTCACTCAGTGACCTCTCCAGTTTATACCAAGCGCTGATACCTGTTTTCTTCATCTTATTTTAAAAGCGTAAACATGTTGCCTCATAATCCTCTCTACCTCAGACTCGCCTGCTGTCAGCAGCTTGTATTTTCCTTGATCTCTGGCTGTATAGTATGTTACACACTCTTAATGTCTCGTGTCAGGGATCCTCTTCCTCCCTTTTTTGGATTCCTTTCATCTTAAGTTAGCGTCATATTTTATTTCACTTCAGCCCTGTTATCGTGAATCCAATACCAAAGATGAAAGAATTTCAATGACAGCATGACATGAATGTCAGTTTACTGATTAAGCATTCACGTGATGCATTCTTGCTGCAGTTAACCTGTGCTTTATTTTCCTGTGTTGACCTTTTTGGAATACGAAAGTTATCTTGTGAATGGTTTGCTGTGTACGCTATATTCACCACATTATGATATGACAGTGTGTTTTTTTCCCTCATTGTGCTCCATGATTGTTGTTCATTGTTAAGGTGGTTCAAGGTAACATGGAGTGATAACAATGGAACTGTTATCATATCTGACTCTGTCAATGCAGAAAATTGTGATCGATTATCAATTGGAGAACGCAATTGTGGTCAAACTGACATATCTTTGTGTTTACATGCTTTCGCTCACTCGTCTGACCCTGACTCTGTGGCACGCGACTGTAGACAGACTACTGCAGTGTTACCACTGGGGCTGGACTCATGGCTTTTGAATAGAAGCCTTACTTACTGATATAGAACATCGTGACATTCAACAAGAGGGGACATTTTAGAAACAGTTTTGCTTTTTAAATGTATATTCTGGCTCTTGAGGTCGATACATTTTAATCAATGTGACTTAATTGCAGAGATCTGGGGTTGCTGAGTCCACAGTTAAAGCAGCTTATTTGGAAGTAAAAACCAGTACATTAGTATTTAGGCCAAATTTTAAACATCCATTACATCCTGCAGAAATAGATTATGATTGAACTTATTTTAGATATCCACACAGGCAATTTTACGAAGCAAGTGGCGCTTTACTTACATTTTTCTTTCAGAAAATGGCATTAAACTGCAGATGTATTGAAAATCTGGTCATCTGACTGCTCATGTTGCTTGTCTTAGACTCCCCTTGTAATTGTCTACAAGTGTCCCCAAATCCCCAGATCATAGTAATGACAATTGATAGAAAATGTCATCATAGCAATTGCAGAATAATTTGAAAAATTAAGATTAAGATTCAGGTCATAAAAAAGCAGAATTTCTCTTTAAATAAAGTAAAGGTTAAGCCATGTTTCACACAGTTTTTGCAGCTGTGGTCAGGGAAGAACCACCATCCATCTCGTAAAGACTCTCCATAAAAGGCTACAGGCAAACCAACGTATGTCTCCAACCCTAGCACTGTAACACTGCTGGTACCCTGGAAAGATGAGATCTGGAGTACACTGTTATAGTAAGAGCTTATAATAAAGTTGAATCGTCAGTTGTTTATTAAAATCTCTGTGCTCCCGATCTCATCTTTTCACATCCTGTCTCAGTTATCCTGTCTGTTGAGGCACCAACAGTTGAGGCTGTTTCGGCTTTAAGTTGGCTGTTGAGCAGAGACTCCCTCACCACAGTTAGAACTCTGTTCTACAGGAACACAAGATAAGAAGAGTTGGGAAGAAGTAAAAGAGTAGAAAATTTTTGACATATCTCAGGGAAGAAATAGATTTACACACTGTCATCACCTGTGAACAGAGAACTGAAATGCCTTTATGTTTTTCTCTTCAAAAATCTCTTCTCTGCTCTTGTTACTTTAACTACCTGTGAAGAATGTGATCCATTACGTGTTAAAAGCATGTTTAGAATGTGTTAGGACTTGAAAACAAATAAATGTGAACGTTATGCAAGTGCACATGGATAGTCTGCCATTTTTCTGCCCATCTCTCACTTTTCTACGCAGAGATAAGGTGATCATAAGAAACGATGTGATTATAGTCTATTCAGTCTGCGATAATGAGCTTATTGAGGGGTAACTAGGCAGATAGTATAGAGCTTCAAAGCTGTGTGGAATACAGTTTGGACATACTTGTCCCCGACCTGTTGCTCAGCGCACTCAAATGTGTTTTTCATAGTGAGATGCTACCGATGATCTAAACACAAGAAGTGTGTTTCAGCCTGCTGAGCAGTGATTTGTTTTAAACATGCCAAATCAACTCATACTGCAAGTAATGGCAACATAGGTGATAATGCTTTTTATCTCTATGGGTCAATGCTGAGAAATGTTTGTTAATAAACAGTATACTTGATTGGCTGCTGTTGTTTCATACAATACACATGATACAAATGATTATTAATATATTGATTACAGAGAAACGGTAAACACATTGCTTGCAAAAGTAATCTATTTACTTCTTTACTTTAAGTTAAACAGTATTCCCTTATATGAAAATGCTTCACATTTAACCATCAGATGTTTATATTTTTAATCTGAATTTACTTGCCTTTTATCATTTGAAATTCTTACTTGATGGGGTATTACACATAGATCTAGATTTAGAATTTATCAAAACCAAAGAAGCACACTTTACTTTTTGTCATTTTATACTAGGCTGCCAATAGTCAATATTTTTCTTATTATCAGCAACTCCCATAAAAAGCAACCGAAGGAGTGACCAAAACCACCAATAAGTTGATCCTACGAAGTATTGTGTGTGTATCTTATTCCTCTGTGCTCCATTGTTGGCCAAAAACACATTACCATGATCACTCACACTAGTTTATTTCAGTCGACAGTCAAAAAAATGACGTTTTTCCTGAACACGTTTCCTTGACCTTGATGGAAAACGTCATGAGGTCAAGAAAGATGAGGAAGGACTCATGAAAAGACAACCATGTCACACGCATAAAATAGGTACTCTGTTGTTTCTACATTTATGTCGTTTTAAAAAATTTACATCGTTACTTACGCATATTAATTTGATACAATCTCTAAATTAGTAAATAGTAAGTCATAATTAGGAGAAGACAATCAAAATCTACTAAAATGTTAAGGTTAGGCAAAAAAAAGTTGCACACTGCAGCTGCTATGGAGGCAGAAAATATCCACTTAGTTCTGTTAAGTTATAAAATATTTCTGCTTTAATAGAGAGTAGAGAGACACAGGAAATGCAGGAGAAAGAGATGGGCCATGACATGCAGCAAAGGGCCAGCTGTTGGAAGGCTACAACGGTGCCCCTGGTTCTGTAAATAATAATAGCTATAACAGCTCATTCTGTTTCTCCCTTCCAAACAGGCTTGAAAAAATTAATGACTAAACATATGTATGGAATAAATGAGGGGAGAAACCTATCAGCAAATAATAGAATCCAGTTTTTTAATGGCTGTGACAGGGGCACACTCCATAGACATCATCAATAGGCTAAGTGCAACAAAAATGGCAGCTCTACAGGTGGAAGTTAATATCACCCACATAAACACACATCACCAAAAAAACAGGTTGTTTTAAAAGGCGGATTAAATGTAATGAGGCAGTGTATCAGATGGTTTTCACTTGCAATCCAGGATCAAGGCTAGGATTAGTACTTCCTTTACAAACACTGACACTTAACAGATACATGAGGTTCAAATAAGTGCACCGTCTTTGCTTTCAGATCAAATTATTTATTCAAACTGATTTTAATGATGACATCAATAGGCATGCTGGGAAACTGCTACTCACTGCTTGGAGCTATTTCTTGACCAGCAGCAGCTGGGCACAGTATTAGGGATGCATTGGTGAGTCCTGCAACATACAATATAAAAATAAATTTAACGGCTTTGGTGTTGTTGGAATTATGGTCAGATTAACCTAATACCGCAGTTTTACATAAAAAATACACGTGAGGCCAACACCGTTTTGAGCCACCATCAAAGAAATTATAACAAGTTGGCATGATGGCACATCTGAAGCCCCCCACCTCACCAAACTGCTTTTTTTCCAAGCAGACTGGATCAATTAAGCTCCATAGGTCGGATGTCCACATCCATGTGCATTGCTAAAATTATACATCAATCTAAGCCTAAGCAGTCACCCTCCCTACACACGCTCACACACACACAAATTCACACAGATTATTATGTCAGTGAGTGATGGTTGTCAGTGGGGATGCTGATTGCATCATGAGTGCGGAGCAGACCGGATGTCCAAGAGGCATCACTTTATCTCCTCAAGGCTGAAAGAGTGGCTTTTGACAGGCCGTCCTAACCCTTCCACCCCCCCCCACCCCCCCCTAACAAGCCTCTAATCAGATCAGAGCCAGTCAAGGCTGTGAATCCCCCCGGGTACAACAACATCACTGAGGTGGGGGTGGTGGGCTTGGAGGATGGATTTCGTACATGATTATATAAGAGTGCAGGACCTGAGCCTCACCCTTTGCTGGGAGATAGCCATCTCAGAGCAGTGCAGACATGTATCATTGGGAAGGGTGTTTATTTGACTGATGTGTTGGTGTTTCTGGTCTCACCTTGGCACAAGAAATCAGTCGCTGCCCTTCACAAATGCCAACTGCTGCAACTGTGTTTCCTGTACCTAAAGTCCAACATCTTCTCTTTGATAAAACAGGTAAATGTTTTATATACAGTGATACAACTGCAGGACCTTATCACAGTGGATGGATGTAGTGTAAATACAAATCACTGCAATAATCTGTATAATGTACCAAATCAACCAATAAAAGTCTAGTTAGTTGCACCTTGTGCATTGGTTTCAGTTTCCCCATCAGACTTGCTTTTAGCAATGTAACTTATAATAAATCAGAATTTTCCTTAAGATTTAGTGTGCCAGCCTAAAAATGATCCATTGAATTTTCTTCACTGATCCCAACTAATGTAGGTCCTCTAGAATATTTGACATTATTCAAAATTCTAATTCAATTCCAAAATCCTTTATTAAAGGAGCAAGGTGCAGTTTTGAGATTGCAACCAGGTGTGTGCTCATACGTGTGCTCGGCTCAAACTCATAAGCGAGCAAAATCTGAAACATAGCGGCTTTCATACAGAGATCCCACAATAAATGCAGAAACGCATGCGGCTGTGGTTTTTCATGTAGACATGTTCTGGCTCTACCAACGTTCCCGGCTAAGAGGCAGATCAAATCTGACCCCCCTTTCTGGCTCTGTAATGTTACCTTTCAGCAAGCCAGCATATTGCCACTGTACTCCCGGCCAAAGAAGGCAGTGTGAAATCGAAAGACTCACTGGGAGACCGCTTCACACAACATGCTGGAAACTCAGGTAAAGCTCAGTTTCTCTACCAGTTAGTCAGAACTAAAGAAATCTCTTGGATGAGAGTATCTTCCACCAAGTCCAGTTACCCTTGATTTTTACCTTCCTTGGATAACTATGACCTGGATGACTGAGAACCTTCACAGACACTTTGACAGAATACCGGTGGTACCGATATAATATTGATCGCTTTAGCTGGTGAAGTAATGTGGAAACCGAAACAAGTTTTTGCGCAGGATAACATTAGCAACTTCTCGGCGTTAGCCAGCAAGCTAACATTTTCTAACATGAGTCAGCATCACAATATATTTCACATGCTTTGCAGTAATGTTAGTTTACCTGTCCAATAGGATGAAAGCCAACTCTGTGTTGGTTTTGTTGGTTTCAAAACAAAGGTCTCTCCCTGACTCAAGCCTTTTTGATGTTGACCATGTTTTCACAACATCAACCTGGTTCTTGTTTGGCCTGAAGGACTTCAGCACATAAAACTTGTTGTTGTTTTTATCCTTATGTGGAGTTCATGTTGGAGTCTGTATTGTGCGGTTAGCTGAATGTTTTGTGGTGTTAGTGGACTGCATGTTGTTAGCTGCAGTGTTGTTGCTGTAGTCGTCAGGACACTCGTCAGGGCTACATTCCAACCCAGTGCCTTCACATAAGAAGCAGAATAGTGGCTGTTCCAAGCTACAGAAAAAACAGGCATGTGGTTCATTTCTAAATGAGGCTACCTCCAATTCACAAAAATGAAGTAAAAAAGTGATTTATTAATAGTGCTTTCATTGAACAACTACATACAGCCCCTTTAATCCCACAACGGAGAAATTCATAGTGTTACAACAGCATCAGGGCATAGAAGACACTCAAAGGTGAATGAAACAATAAATAAATATAAGTAAGGAGAATAAATAGTAAACAGTTGCATATCTACAGTATTGCAGTCACATTATAGTCACATTATTGCAGGGTTTATTAGTCCTGGTGTATGTGTGTTTTGTCCATGAGTCTAAGAGCAGTGCTGATTGTAAAGACTGACAGCAGTATGAAGGAAAGACTTGTGGTAGCTCTTCTTGATGCAGCAACCTGTCCCTGAAGGAGCTTCTCAGTGTCTTTTGAGCATCCTGCTTGGTATGGGATGCGTTCTCCATCATGGAGGACAAATTAGCCACTATCCTTCTGTCTCCCACCACCTCCACGGTGTCAAGAGGGCGTCCGAGAACAGAGCTGGATTTCCTAATCAACCTGTCAAGTCTCCTTCTATCTACCAACACAATGCGACTGCCCCAGCAGACCAATGTTACTCACTGAAAAGTAATTAAGAGAAATGACTTATCCATGAAAGTAATTTGTTATTTGTCACATCCTTTCTGATACTAAGCTCGGGGTCGCCAAAAGATGCCTTTAAACAACTCCAAAGCCTTCGCACTCACATGTCATATATTCATTGTATAGTGTATAGACAAAAAGACATTGTGGTTTAAAAAGCAGCCAGACCATCAACAATTAGCTCAGCCCTGGTGACTGCTAGCTGCAGCGCTTCAGTGGTCCAGAACTCTCTGTAAAGCGGGATCACACACCCTCCAATTTGGAACACCAGCTGATTCCAGAATGCAGGTTTTGCATGAGGTTAGTACTCACAAACCAGCTAATAACATGTTAACTGGACTACTAATTGAGTTACCAGGAGTCACATTTCTCCTCTTTTGGTGGAAGCTAATCGCCAGTCCTTCCACCAAGGTCTACTTACTAACTTGTTCAAGAGCTTTCACAGTCTTCATCAGTGGCCGGAGGTTGCTTAGATTTAAATATTCAAACTGATTCTGAGCATTTTCAGGGCTTCTTGTTTATGCTGACGTAAAGTTTACTTTAAATTACATCATCCTTTTTGTAGTCATAAATAATGCCAACCAGTTCTTTAAAAAGGTCTTTGAGTATTACACCAGTAGGGTAGGAAACAAAGTAAACAAACCTGCACTGTATGTATGCAGACAGTGTGTTGTTAATGGTATTTAAGAATAAGGCACACAACAGCAGCTGACTAGACCAATCAGACATTTGCAGGTACGTTTGCATGCTGTTTAATGAGCAGTTAATTAACTATCTAGCCTGCAAACTGTTAGTTTTCTCCCTGTTGGTTTCAGATTATTTCTCAAAAGAGAACACAGCACAAGTGATTACAAAGCAGATATGTATTCTGTTTCAGACCAGAAAAATGCTATTTCAATTAATATTAAATTAATTATATTTTAAAAATGTATTTCAGTTGAGCTTGAGATTCGTTCTTGAAATACTGTATGAAACAGCAGTTTGACAAAACAATCTTAACTCAAGGTCCACTTACTACCGTGTTCTGGTGCGTTCAACTGGATCACATTGTCGAGCTCAGTTCTCACGTCTAAATAAAAAAGTTGAATAACCTGCCTAAGTTATCAAAGTTTGGTCTTTTAAGTAACATTTAAAAAAGGAACATAACTCCACCACCACCACCACAACAACAACAATAATAATAATTCTGCCTTAATTTAAGGGACCATACAAATGATTTCCATTTATTACAATTAACTACAGATTGCCTATATTTTATGTTATACCCCTGCCTTCCATTTTCCAAAACATACAGTAAGTGTTCATATTGATATCCTTGCAGAAGTCAGTGGGTTCAGGTAATTTAAGTACACAATGAAAATTATTTTGCTGACAGGGGCGTGCTACTCTTGTGATAAGTAATCAATCACAGATTGATAAGTAATCAATCACAGAACAAATCAACATTCGTTGTCAAGTTTCATTAATGTTGTCTAGTAATGCAGCGGTGTTAAAATAATTTTGAAAACGGATGTTGCATGTTGTGCATGTTCAAGAACGTCTGACCAACATATTCTGACATATGGAGCTCACAGTTTAAGATCAGGCCAGAACATAAAGTCATTAAAGCCAACACATTAGTGGATCTCCCCAATGGGCACCTACACGCAATGAAATAACATGGTGGTCTGCTCATACATCTAGTGTTATCACTGTTATCAGCCAACATACCACCCACCACCCCAGCATTCACCCGACTCATTCAATTTAAGTTACTGCAGCAGCTAGCTGATGTTGCTGCTGCTCAGAAGTACTCACTCACCAGTGGCATTGCAAGCTTATTCCTATCACTATTTCTGACACATCACACAATTGAGTAGCCTACATACTTTACATACTGAGTAACAGTGTTGTGCCTGGCTTTCTTTTTATATGAGATGACTTTCAGATGGGGCAAGAAAGCTGCTTTCAATAGTGCCATTATGTTAAGCTTAATTAATTGTATTAGCCAAAGAACAAACTATGATGAGAATGTTTGTGACGCTGAGGTCATGTCCTCTGTATTTTCCTGTGAATTGCAATATGGCGTTGTGTTTACATTCTACAACTTAGAAAATGGTGGATATTTTACAGGCTGATTTCAGTATTTTATATTCTCATTGTCTTGGATTTAAGTTTGACCTCCTTATTAATGACTGGGTAGAGATTTGAAATGCAGCAAACTTTTTTAAAGCAACAAATTTATGAATTCACACTGTCCTTCTGCAACATCCATGTTGACTTATTATTTGTCTTTGTAACGAAAGTTTCCAAAACTGTCCTGGGACCAAATGGCTGTAAACAAATGTGTTTCATAATGACAGTGATACAGGAAGAGCAAGAGCAAGACAGAAGGAGAAAGGGGAAGAGAGAGAGAGCAGGAGGAAAGAGAACACACATTAGCGCAATGCAAGTTCCACATATGTGTGAAATAATAGCAATCGTAATAATATTAATATATTAATATTAATTAAAATAGTAATACTAAAGATAATAATAGAACTCATAATAATAAGTGTAGCTGTGGGTGTTGAGCAGGAACATTGGGGCAGGACTATGAGCTCTTTAAGATATGATGGTGCTTGACCATTGAGGGCTTTAAAGTGAGGAGAAAGATTGTGAATTCTATCAGCTAATACAGAATTATTATTACCCCTTTACTGGTTCCTGTCAGTATGCGTGCCGCAGCATTTTGGATTAACTGGAGAGTCTAACCACGACAAGAAATCTACAGTGCGGGCAATGACACAATTATAAATAGATTGTAACATATATAAGTATTTTATCTAGGAAGCAAAACATGGCCATGTGCTCCTTTTAATCACGTTTCTATTAATGTTTTCTGTTTATTCATTTTCTCTGCGCAGCGTACGCGCTGAGAAGCACTGTGTCAATTCTATTGCTTGCTATTTTAACAAATGACCTTGCTTCGGTTAAGGAAATGTTCTGGTCACTTGTGTCTCACAAATGGAACATTTCTGACATCAAATCTATGAATTGTCCAAAAGAGATGATTCAGCATGTGCTATATCTATATTAGATTCTGCAAATGTAAGACAGACATATAGTTCTAAATGACCATTTACGAGCATGAAATCATACATGTTTCATATTTTTATTATAATAGTTGCATAACCACTATAACAAGCATCACAACATATTGTATAGTGATAAACAAATAAAAAGGAAGAATACACAGAAAAGCAGAACAAAACTAAAGCTATAAAAACAAGGACAACTGTCCTCAAGCTTCCAACTCGAAATGAGGCATTTCATGAAGGCATCAAGACTAAAACAAACTCTAAAGATTGAGTATGATCAAAGAGAGGAAGGGATTCCAAGTTTCCTTTTTTTTCCAGATTTAATTTTTTTTCTGTATTTGATTATTTCTGCGAGTTAGAAGCTATATTAGTCCATCAGCATTACATTATTGTTGCAATTAGTTAAAATATAGAAATATAGAAACTCACAATATTATGAAGGTTTGCTCTGGTTGTAAGTGCTTATTAAGTGTGTTTGACATTGCACCAAAAATATATATTCAGAAACACTGTAGTTTGGGGCAGAGCACAAAAGCTGACAATGATAGATATGGATACATTCCAGGTTATCGTTCCACAGATCGGATAATATCTTTACACCTAGTTCCTCTCAATACTTTCTTTATATCCTCTGTATTTTGAGATTTTGAAAAGCATAGTAAAAGCAAAAAAAGGTGATTTTTTTTGGCCATATGCCCAACCAAAGACACTGATCAAGTTTATCTGGGAGGGAAGATTTCACATAGTTCCTAACCTGGAGGTATCTACAAAATTACAAATTAAAATGACTTATTACTTACTTGTCAACAACTTATTAGGCAAGTTGTTGATGACGGGTAAACGATTCTTCCTGTTTTTCCACTTGCGTATTATCTGAAGTTCAGGGAGAACATGATGGATTTGCTGAAACAGGAAGTAAAACGGATGATATAGAGCCATTATCTGAGAAGAGGTGGATTTCATTATCTGAGAACAGGTGGATTTCACCTGTTCACAAATTCGAATGGTGCTGTGAATAATATTGATTACCTTTCTAATTAGATTTTTTTAAAGTGATGGGAGATAAAAGTATTTCAGAGTAGACATTGAATACAAACAGTCCTACCTTTTATCTTTGATCAATAACCACAATCAGTAGTTTCATCAAATAAATCAAATAATGTTTCAAAACTTAACTCAGCAGATGAAGCATTCACCCCAAAATTCAACCCCCCCACCCACCCCCACATTAGTTTGGTCACTGTATTTACGTCAGTCAGGACACATGTCAAGGCTGGAACTGACTGTGCAGCCTGAACTCTTTAACTCTTCCACTATGGCATGTCCTGGCTCATGTTAGCAGAGCGTGCGCTCCACCGCTCTCCTGAAGCGTGCCTTCACCAGGTGTGGTCCTCCTCCCTCTGCACTCCCCCATCTCCACCGCCCCTCCTCCCTCCCCTCTTCCTCTCATCTCGTTCCCCCTGACCCTGACCCAGTGCGACCTAAATGCTGATAATGAGAGAACAGCCCCGCCATTCCTCACCCCTCGCCAACTGACACACTTCCAGAGGGGGATAACCTTGTTCCCTCACATTTCTCTGGTTGCGTCTGCTGCCATTTCCTCTGTGCTCCTGAACGTGCTCTCTCCCTCTTTATGTCTCCCTCCATTCCATTTTAATGACCAATCCATGACATAGCATTCAAATAAATGTCCACTTTACAATTATCACCAGCTTAAATAATACAGTGATCCAACTAATGGAAGACCCCAACAAGCCTGCTTTCTGATTTCTTTGTGTACAAATATAAGGAGGCACTACTTACCTGTCACACAGACAAGAGACAGATTCATGCAGCCAGAGATGCTAAGCTAAGCACTGGGGTAGGAACAGGGCTGGAATGGTATGGAGGAGAAAGACTGTCAAAATATCAGTTCATACTCGAGATAAACCAGATAAATTTAAAGCTACAAGCAGCGTTGGGCGGGCTCTCACACGTGTGAGGTGTGAGGTGGCCGGGTTAGATCTGCAGCTGTGAATTTACCATGGGCTTCGGACGCTGCACAAACGCGTTAATCATCACTTCCTGTGTCCCCTTTGTGGCGCTATATAGAACT
Organism: Micropterus dolomieu; assembly: GCF_021292245.1. Taxonomy (NCBI): domain Eukaryota; kingdom Metazoa; phylum Chordata; class Actinopteri; order Centrarchiformes; family Centrarchidae; genus Micropterus; species Micropterus dolomieu. The sequence continues at coordinate 3,129,161 of NC_060170.1, read as the reverse complement.
TCACACTACGACTATAACTGAACATGTAGATGTGTTCGGGGCGGGACTGTTATCAAGCACGTAAAGTTTGGTGCAGATGTGAGCATGTACACTGAAGTCACAACAAGTTTCTCTTTCATTGCGAATCATCGATTTTGGACACCAAGGCACGGGCACGCCGTTTCACAAAAACTCACCGTTTGTACAACTTTTAATCGTCAATGGCTTTAGAGTAGACAGGAAAAATCTGAAGTTGGTTGGACTAATTCTGGGGAGTTCGTTAAAGTATGGTGTGTGTAAAAAAATCCCAAAATAACCATACAATTCAAAATGCCCGACTTCCTGTTGGGTTTAGGGCATTGCTCCAAGAGGCTTTTTTGTACATCTGGACATGATACATGTGCCACAGAAATTTCGTACATGTAGGTAAAACTTGCCGTGGGGGCTGCATTGTTGAAAATCACTTCCTATTGCCAGTAGGTGGCGCTATGACTATGGGTGAATGTTGTCTTGTACATGTGTTTTGGGCAGGACTCTTTTCAAACGTGTAAAATCTGGTACAGATGTGAGCATGTACAGTCAAGTTACAACAACTTTCTGTGTCATGGTGAAGAGTTTAACTTTGCCGCCACGCCACCACCACACCGTTAATTGCAAAGTTACGAGTTTTACAACATGGCTTCTTCAATGCGTTAAGGGTTTTCTGGGACAGTTTTGAAGGTGATCTGTCCAACCTGCTAGGAGTAGTACATTACATCGTAAAACGTGTCACTTCCTGTTGCCAGCAGGTGGTGCTATGACTTTGAGTGAATATTATCATGTACAGGTGTTCAGGGTGGGACTATTGTTACACTTATCAAATGTGTACTGAAGTTATAACAACTTCCTGTTTTATGGCAAATCAGCAATTTTCGATGACACGCCACAGGCAAACTGGTTGACTTGTAATAACTGTTTGAATAACTTTTAATCGTCAATGGGTTTAGAGTGCACAGCGAAAATCGAAGTAGATCGGACTAAATCCCTAGGAGGAGTTTGTTAAAGTACAAAGTGTATAAATCGCCAAAATTTACCTCTAAATCCAAAATGGCTTTTTTGTACGTCTGGCCATGATACACGTACCACAGAAATTTCAAACACGTAGGTGAAACTTCGTCCAGGGCCTGCTCTGTAGGGGGCGCTAGCGAGTCATTTTGCAATGCCCATGCGCGAAACCCATAATCATCGCCATGTCTGAATTATGTACAAAGTTTGGTGAGTTTTTGAGTATGTTTAGGCCCCCAAAATTGAGGTTACTTTGCAGAAAAAGTCCCTTCAGTTTCAAAAGGGAACTTGCACGGTTTGTGCTCAGGCCCTAAAAATATTCGTTATAACTTACTTTTACAAACTATCTATGCTGCACCCCTGATGAATATACATTATCCACATAATGAAATAAGAGTATGGGTGTTGCACTTTCAGAAGATCTAAGCAAGGTTATAATCAAGGGCAATCTGTCCCTTGGATAACTATGACCTGGATAACTGAGAACCTCCACAGACATTTACAGTAGATGTCTGATGTTATATTTCTTCATTAGGTCTGCATGATAAAGTGCCTGAAATGCCACTAATGAAAAAAATTTAGTTTATTGCTGCAAATTTACATTCTCTTCCAATACATTAACTCACCAATTAGAAACTTATTCCATTCCTTCACAATACTGAATAAGCTGAATTCTAATGATGTATCATGATCTGTTGGCATGGTTAGTCAAAGAACAAAGCTAACTGACAGCTGGCTATAGTCACTGGTGACTGGAGGACCTGTTTTAAAGGCAGGTAATCACATTTAAATCACACCCTGTGGATGTGCGGATGTAAAAGTATAATTTTAGTTTAACACATGCAAAGGAGATACTCAAAGGTATAAATTCCATCCATCCATCCATCGTCAACCACTTATCCTGCGTACAGGGTCGCGGCGGGGCTGGAGCCAATCCCAGCTGACATTGGGCGACAGGCGGGGTACACCCTGGACAGGTCGCCAGTCCATCGCAGAGGTATAAATTCATCAATGCAAAAAGGAATAAAGTCCACCACGTTCTTCTACGCCTTGCTCCTGCCATTATCAGGGACCCTTAGACACTCTCAGACTGAAACATGTTGATGGATTAAATAACCATTGTGCAACATGACATTTTAACATTTAACCAACTAAACTGAACTATAACTGTTTTTGCTACAAGCATTCAGTAGACCTGGGTTATACATGGAACACATGTCCCCTGACAGCCCTGGATTTATTTATAGGTTGATAAGTAAATCTTGATTGGAACAGACAAGGAAAGAGACTCAATTCATTTTGATTTAGTTCACATTTTGCCCCTGTGTTTTTAAAGTAAATGCATTCTGAGTTGCCTTTCTCTTCTCTGTGTTTTACTCATTCTTCAGTCTGATTTCTATGGTTTTGTAAAGGCCTCTTTTATGACAGCTAATTACCAACCAGTCTGCTGTGGCCTTGAAAATGAATGTGATTCTGGCATAAATCTACACTTCAGCATCTGGTGTCCAGATAATAAAATATCCCAGCACTCATAATGCAATAAATTCATGTTCAACATAAAAAGTGATAAGACCGGCAATTATCTGGTAAGCAAAGGAGATTTAAAGATTTAAACCAAAACAAGTCAGGTTTGCTCGCCATTTTCACTTGTTATGAAATCAATGCAAAAACTTTTAAGATCTCTCTCCAAATTCTCAGAGGGGAGTGTGGGTCAAGGATTATTGGCAGGGGGTTTGGATAGAGTGTTTGGCATGGTTTATGGCAATATTTGCACTGTAAGATATGTGCAAATGTGCAATTTGTTTGAGACTGTAAACATTAATATAGACAGGTGGTGAAAGAAGTGTGTGTGCGTGTGTGTGAAAAACTGACTTCACTTGGCCTGCTGTCTCTCTACTCTCACTGAATCAAAATCTGATCTTGTAGATTTAACAATGAAATTAATAATTAAAAATGCACAAGTCAGGTGATATTCTCTCTTTTTCTTCTTGTCAACAAATCCCATGAAAAGACCCAAAACAACAATGAATGTATCCTACTAACAAGTACTGTGTGTGTATACAAAGTGTATCTTCTTCCTCTGAGCCTCAGAGCTCCGTTCCTGCACTCGGTGACATATTCCTTCATTAACATGAACACACACTTTAATTTGACTGAATTCTTTTAAATACCTTATCATTTGAAGCTTTGGGCACATTTAACATGAACATCTGACATTATAACATTATAGATATGCCAGAAAATATTGAAAAGCACAATAGGTCCACTTTGATACACAAGGTAACTAGGCTTTACTGTAGTGCCATTTGCATGTCCATGTTTCACTTACTATATACTAACTACAAGTATTCGTATAGATTAGAATTCAATTAGACCGCACAGGAGTACCATCATTTCATTTTAGTTCATTTCCATTTAATTTTCATTTCATACTTCTTTTTTCTTCATTGAATCCTTGTGTAAAAGAAAAGAAGTCCAGCAAAGGAAGTCTAGACAGTAGTCAGGTTTGTTAGAAAATTAGAATTCCTAATGACACCTGTGCAGAAAACTGAACGTGAAGAAAGAAAGTGACAGGCAGGTCAGACAGCATTGAGAGACAGACTAACAGATTGTTGCTTTTGGTCTTGTCATGCAATTTGTTGACATTATGAAAAATACAGCATTACATCACCAGCCTTATGTGTGTATGCAGCTCATCTAAAGATTACACTTTAGAAAACTATTTCTTTGCAAGATCCAGCTAGATCCATTATCTTTTAATCTAGCTACTGTATAACTATTTGAATTTATTAAAAGTCTGTTTTAGGATTTTATTATTATTATTTTTTTTTACATTTTATGTATTTATTTTGAAGAAATTTAATCAATTCTGTGCTTATATTGCTCATCTATTTGGTCTATTTATTGCTGTTATTTTATCAATATTATTTCACCTTTTTGAATCTTGCTTATTTATATATGCTACCTAATTAATAGTTGTTTTTTTTCTGGTTCTGCTGTCTTTGTGTGGACAAGAGAGGTTTACTGGTTATGTAGTTTATTTAGTTTAGTTTATTCATTGAATGGAGACAAAATATGAAATAAAAACAATGAACCATTCTTTTGGAAGAAATCTCCTCAGGGAGCATGAGAATGATGCATGAAAATATAATGTGGTAGACTACTGGCTAAATATAATAAATGGTGTCAGTCAGTTCTCTAGTTGTCTGATGTGTTTTCTCTCAGGGTTTAGTGAATAAACAGCTCTGCAGTGACACTGAGTTATAGAATTACAGTTCTGAAATAAACAAGCATTAACTCCTTTAATAAAAGAGTTACAGTCATTCACTCATTAATTCCTTCATTCAGTGTGTCCAAACACTGAGCACATACATGAGCTGTGAATGAGTGAATTTGTGCAAAGCAAGTGGTTCATTCAAGAGCTGCTCACTGTGATGGATTACTACACAGGAGATATATTTAAGAGCGAGCAAGGTTGCAATTGAGTTTAGCCTTAACTACATTTTCCTATTGTTAAGCAAACACAAAAGCCAAGTTCTGAAAGGAGCACTGTCAAGAATAGGGGCTGTTCAAACTCAGGAACCTTGTCAAGGGCAAGAAGAGGTGGTGATTTATTATGTACCCTTCCTCCACGCCCACCCCCTGAATCTTTTCTGTACAGCTTCTTGTTGCACGGTGTACACAGCTAAGATTATGTTTTTCTGCTGTTATCCATTTGGTATTCACTGTCCTGATAATGACTTTCTCACAGAATATTGAAAAGACCTTTTTAAATTTTATTTATAAAAGAATGACTATTTTTATGTTGCAAATGCCTTCCAGATAAATACATCACATTCAAATCAGCATGAAATCTACCACATTAAAATGTTACTGTAGAAATGCTCTTAAATCACTGCATATAAAACATATGTGAAGCAACATCGTATTTATTATTTATTTAAGTGCTTATTTATTTATTTGCTTGTTTGATTATTGCTGTATTTATGTATTTACATCTGCTTATTGAAAATAACTCATTTGCCCATTGCATTTTAAGTGATGCTTTTCATGAACACCATTTTAAACAACAACAACATACAAAATATGCCGTTTGTCCATGCCCACAACAACACAAGTCATCTATTTTTCACCCTCTGAGGCTATCGCTAGTTGGTTTATCCCTCCATGCAGCACTGAAGAGCTTTGTCTACACCCACAAGCAGGATGGGCCACAAGCACGGTTTCAACCTGTGTATAAGAAGCAATCAGACCGTGGAATCTGCTCTTATTTTTACTTAAGCAAATTTTTCAGCAAGGCTTGCAAGAAGACCATGGGGAGTGGGGAGAGATTAGGGTGACACCATGCGAGCTTATGGTGCCTACAACACAGGATTCATCCTGCCCAGACATCTCCAGTCCCGGTGTGAAGCTTGCCTCGCACCGGGGCATGCAGGCCCTGCATAAATGAACGAGAGCATCAGCAAGAAGATTGGCTATTTCTATATAGTTGTCAATAAGCCTAACGGTTTACAGCATGCAGACCTTTAGACTATAGAAGAAGAAGAAGAAGAAGATTATAGTTTATAGTTAGGGCCCTGAAACATTAGGATCCTATTGAAATTGAAGCCCTGGGGCCACGTTTCACCGAATTGTAAGAAATTTTTGTGGCAGATGTATCATGTTCAGAACAAAAAAAACAACCTTTGGGAGTGATTCCGTAAACCCAGCAGGAAGTTGTCCATCTTGAATTTAACATTAATTTTTGATAACTTAACAAACATACTTTAACAAACTTCTCCTAGAGAATTCAGTCAAACATATTTTCTCTGTGTAATCTAAAGGCATTGACAATTAGAAGTTGTGCTATCTGTGAGTTTTTGTCAGTGATGATATGCCAACATTCACTCAAAGTCATAGTGCCACCTATTGGCAAGAGGCAGTGTCAGCTTTTATGTACACTGTTATGTACTACTCCAGTCTCAGATGAGCCTTAATACAGAGAAGATGCTATATAGTGAAACTTGGGAGTTTTTCGCTTAATGGTGTCGAAGTTCGATGCTTCACCATGAAGCAGGAAGTTGTTGTAACTTCACTGTGCATACTCATATCTGTACCAAATTTCACATGTTTGATAAGGGTCACACCCTGAAAACATCTACAAGCCAAAATTCACTCATACTCATAGCACCACCACCAATTGGTACATCACAACATAAAATGTTTTGCAGAGTTTTTGTCAACTTTAGTCCTTAAAACGGACAAAGTTATTATTGTAGGGGATTTTAATATTCACGTGGATGTTGAGAATGACAGCTTTAGTACTGCATTTATGTCTCTGGTAGATTCCATTGGCTTCTCTCAGAGTGTTCATAAACCGACTCACTGTTTTAACCACACCCTCAAACTTGTTTTGGTGTATGGTATTGAAATTGAACATTTAGTGGTGTTCCCACAGAATCCCTCTTTGTCCGACCACTGTTTGATAACTTTTGAGTTTGTGTTGCTGAACTACATGCCATTGGGCAAAAATTTCTATACAAGATGTCTGTCTGATGGTGCTGTAGCTAAATTTAAGGATGCGATTCCATCAGCTCTAAATTCATTATCAAGTCACAAAGTAACAGAGAACTCCTACGCTAGTTTCCCTCCCAAATCGATCATCTTGTTGATAGTGCTGCAGGCTCGCTGCGAATGACACTCGACTCTGTAGCCCCTCTAAAAAAGAAAATAATAAAACAAAGATGGTTAGCTCCATGGTATAATACTGAAACTCGCAAATTAAAGCAAATATCGCGGGAACTTGAGAGGAACTGGCGTTCCACCAAACTGGAAAAATTCTCGTTTAATTTGGCAAGATAGTCTTAAAACTTATAGGAAGGCCCTCCGTAATGCCAGAGCAGCGTACTACTCGTCATTAATAGAGGAAAATAGGAACAACCCCAGGTTTCTTTTCAGCACTGTAGCCAGGCTGACAGAGAGTCTCAGCTCTATTGAGCCAAGTATTCCCATAGCTCTCAGTAGTTACGACTTCTTGAGCTTCTTTAATGATAAAATTCTAACTAGAAACAAAATTCACCAAGACCTGCCCTCAACTGGCACCAACTTATCTCTAAACTCAGGAACCTTAGAAACAGCTGTAGAACCAGATACATGTTTAGACTGTTTTGCTTCCCTCAATCTTTACCAACTAACTTCAATAATTTCTTCATCTAAACCATCAACCTACCTTTTAGACCCCATCCCCATAGCTGTAATTAAACCTCTTCTGAAAAAGCCCAAACTTGATCCGGATGTTTTAGCCAACTATAGACCTGTATCTAACCTTCCATTTCTCTCTAAGATCCTGGAGAAAGCAGTTGCTAAACAGCTGTGTGACTTTCTACAGAGCAATAGTTTATTTGAGGATTTTCAGTCAGGATTTAGAGCTCATCATAGCACAGAGACAGCACTGGTGAAAATTACTAACGACCTCCTTATTGCATCA
>NC_060170.1:3120665-3121572 GCF_021292245.1 Micropterus dolomieu | reverse complement strand
ACAGGAACCAGGAAAAGAGATCATATTTCTCCTGTCTTAGCTTCTTTGCATTGGCTTCCAGTAAAATCCAGAATAGAATTTAAAATCATTCTTCTTACCTACAAAGCTCTTAATGGTCAGGCACCATCTTATCTTAAAGAGCTCATAGTACCTTACTACCCCACCAGAGCACTGCGCTCCCAGAATGCAGGGTTACTTGTGGTTCCTAGAGTCTCCAAAAGTAGACTAGGAGCCAGAGCGTTCAGCTATCAAGCTCCTCTCCTGTGGAACCAGGTTCCAGTTTGGGTTCAGGAGGCAGACACCATCTCCACATTTAAGAGTAGGCTTAAGACTTTCCTCTTTGATAAAGCTTATAGTTAGGGCTGGCTCAGGTGACTCCTGAACCATCCCTTATATATGCTGCTATAGGCCTGCTGGGGGATTTCCCATGATGCACTGAGCTCCTATCTCCTCTACTTTCTCTCCCTCTGTATGCAACCTCATCCCATAATTGCATGTACTAACACAACTTCTCCCCTTTCCGGTAGTGTTGTGCTTTCTCGTCCCTCTCCTCTCTCCTCCTATCACTTCCTGCAGGTTTTCTGGCTCTGGAGCTGTGGAGTCTGGATCTGTGGTTGCGGGTCACCTGCTGCCCCCGTGTTCCTGCTCAACACCCTCTGCTACAACAACTATTGTTACTAGTCCTATTATTATTATTGTTATAATCATTAACAGTACTATAAATATCTGTACCATTTTTCATTTAGTCTATAGCAACATATATAGCAACACCTTTACTGTCTGTACCTCTGTGTGTGTATATTATGTAGGCTGCCTCCCTCCCCTCTCTCTCCTTCCATCCCTCTCTTTTTCTCTCTGTTCCTCTCTTGCCCTCTCCCTCTCTCTCGCTCTCTCCCCCCCCCCCCCC
>NC_060170.1:3107429-3120645 GCF_021292245.1 Micropterus dolomieu | reverse complement strand
CTCTCTCTCCCTCTCTCTCCTTCACCCCCAACCGGTCGAGGCAGATGGCCGCCCACCCTGAGCCATGGTTCTGCTCGAGGTTTCTGCCTCTTAAAAGGAAGATTTTCCTTGCCTCTGTCGCCTAGTGGTTTCTCTTGGTGGGAACTGTTGGGCTTCTGTAAATAGCATCGTAGAGTATGGTCTAGACCAGCTCTTTTATGAAAAGTGCTGTGAGATAACTGTTGTTGTGATTTGGCGCTATATAAATAAGATTGAATTGAATTGAATTGAATTGAAAATAGGTCACTTCCTGTTTCCAGTAGGTGGCACTATGACTAGTGAATATTGGCATGCAGATGTCTTCAGGGCGAGACTCTTATGAAAAGTGTCAAATTTGATACAGATAAGAGCATGTGCTGAAGTTACAATAACATCCTGTTTCATGGCGAATCATCAATATTCAAGGCCACACCATGGACACTCCCTTCAAGGAAAACTCACAGATAACACAACTTTCATCGTCACTGCATATAGATTACGAAGCCAAAAGTCGAAAAAAGTTGAAGTCGATTCAATTACTTCTGTTGGAGGAATTCATTACAATACGGACCATAAAATAAGGCCATAAATAGGATGAAATTGCACAATCAAATCAAAATTGCTGACCCAACTTCCTGTTGGGTTTTAGGTATGACTCCAAGATCCTTTTTTGGGATGATACATATGCCACAAACGTTTTGTACATCTAGGTGTAACAGGGCACGGGGGCCGCATTGTTCAAATGTCACTTCCTGCTACCAATTTATAGCTTTCAGTCATGTGACATGCGCGGTGACCTGGAGGGCAAAACAACAGACCAAAATAGCAGTTCACACCGTTACATAACGTTACAGCAGTTACAGCTGCATTTCTACTGTTAAAAACCGCCAGGTCCCTGCCAGCGCTCGACTGCGGTAATATTTACTTTTTCCTTCTGGGGAATCCTCGCCTAACACAGCTCAGGCTTGTCTCCTCGATTAGTGCAACCAAAAGCACAACAACCATCCAGCATTTTGGCAACACAAAAGTAACAAACTCAAAGTTACAGTGTATCACTTGCTTATTGGTGGCAGGCAACAGAAAAATAACGTCTTTTTTGCCCTCCAAGGGAGCGTTTTCCTTGGAATGTGACATCACGTGAAAACTATGAATAGCATGTTGTCCACATCAGCTTCAAAACTATCTTACACAACCCTGAAGACACTGATGATGTTTTGTTCTGAAGCTTGTGTGTTTTCGTTTCAAGGCATGTACATGGCGGCGAAGCTCCATACTTTAAATAGGAAGTTGCTGTAGCTTCACTGTACATGTAAAATCTCGGGGCGGCTGTGGCTCAGGAGATAAAGTGGGCTGCCTGTTAGTCAGGAGTTTGGCGGTTTAATCCCAGCTCTTTTATAACCATCATTTGATTTACAAGAAGTGTTCACAGTCTGGTCCACTTTTCACATAGTGGGACATAACATGTAATTAGTAGGGGCTCTCTAGTGCCACCTAAAGGGACACAGGAAGTGATGCTTAAATCGTTCAGGACCAGTCCAAAACACGTTACATGATAATTCAGAACCGCGTCACTCCCTAGCATGTCACGGTGCAAGGGCCCGTCCAACACTGCTTGCAGCTTTAATTATGTATTATAACTCCAGATTCTATGAGTATAGGTGCAGCCCTCTAAGGCTATTGATAGTGGGTTAGAGGCGAAGCAGGATGAGTCTATGCCTCGCTGGGTCCATATGGTACCACCAAGCACAGACCCACCTGCCCAGAGCATAATAAAACGGTCCCGGCCTGGCATTATGCAGCACACATGCCCAAAGGAACGGCAAATTAGAATATTAAATATTCTCCATGCCTACTGGGCTGGGGATGGAGAAGGGAGCCCTGTAACAGTCCCAGCTGAAAGTGCAGGGCTAACACAGTTCAGCTCGGTTCAGTTCAGTTTGGTTTATTGGCATGAATATTTCATTTAAACAAAGCATTTTACTGCAACAAAGCAGTTTCAAAATCAAAAGTTTACATTTAAATATGACATAACAAGAACAAAAGCAGTAGGTCTCCCTGCGCCATCTGGCGAAGGGGAGGCACACCGCACGCACACAGATGACAATCACTCAGACAGAACACCCAGTGAGTGAGCGAGTCATGTTCTCAAAGGTGAGAGCCCTGGCCATCTTGTCCGGTGGGGCGAGCTCCTGAGCTGGCGGGATGAGCAGGTGCGCGGCAGCCCTCTGGATGATGGGCGGGAGCTCCTCAAGAAGAACACTGATTGATGAGAGGTAGAGGCAGAGAGGGACCCCGGGAGAACCCCCTTCACCCTGGAGTCGGCAAGTTTGGGACTGAAACCTCGTGAGGGGAGAGCTGCACGGGGACCTGTGGATGGAAGGAGCAGAGTTGTCTTATCCTTTCTGAAGCAGGAAGTCCAGGGCTTCATCCAAAGAGTAGGTGTCCACTCGCTGCTGCTTCTCCTCTGAGGAGAGCAGAGCGCAGTATGGACAGCTCGGCCGGCATCCAAGGCAACTACTTTTGATGCTTAGGTATATTTTGCTGAGATTATTTTCATTAAATGAACATTTAAAATGCAGGATTTTTACTTCATTTGACATTTGACAAGGCTGTAGGGGCAATAGAAGGATGCCATATTCGTATCAAGCCCCAAATCGTAACAAAGAGGACTATTTTAACCCCTTGATGCCGATTGTCGTGAATTCGCATCACACCTCTTCATTTCAGACTGCAGCCAAGATAACGCATGTATTCCCCCAATGCCTGTTTGTGTATATTTGATACGTACCTAGGAACCTTTCGCAAGCCCTTGTTTCTCATTTATGCCTGTTGTCGCTAATTTGCATCATACCTACATCATACCTGAATTTATATCGTTTCTAACAATCTTCACTTAAATCAGCCTGAAAGCAAATAAAAACAAAAATAATAATAAAAAAAAATTATTGTAAAAAAAATTCAGGCGTTAAGGGGTTAGTTACAAACAATTCTATTCCATCCAAATGCAAGCCATCTGTGACTCTAAGGGACGTTTCCTCAACATCTTTTTCCTGACTCTGTACATGATACCCATGTTATAAAAACAGCCCCCTTTATGTCAATGCTGAGTACCATCTGGCTTTTTTCCTCTTGGTGATGGGGGATATCCCTCCATACAGTCCCCCATAACCATCATCATACCATACAAACTGCCACTTTAAGGAAGGGTTGAGGAACGCTTCAATCACAGCCACTCAAGTGCTCATTCATAGCCTTAGAAGTAAAGGTTGGCTTCTGGTGGTTCTGAGGTGGTCACTGCCTGTGCATTCTTACACAGTGTCTGCCTTACCCATGGTGATGTCCTGGAACCAGAGCCAGCTGATGAAGCCCCACCACAATCACCAACAGCACATTCTGTACAGGAGACAAGTGGCTACCAGCTCCGGGCGAGACTCGCTGCACATATATTAGCACCCCTTAATGTTCAAGGGCACCTTTTAGAACATGACTACACAATGTAATTCAAAGTGCCTCATACTTCAGCACACACATTGTTGTCACAAGTGTAGAATGTTAACACCCTAATTATTCCATTGGTCTGGCATTGCACATCAACATATACCTACCTTACATATTTTGCTTGACACTGTTTACTGACTTTCTGTGCATATATTTTGTAAAAGGAAAAATGTCGTCAATTACCTAGCATCTGTAAATACCAAATTTGTCTGTACTGAAAATGTTTATACATATATGGCAATAAGCCTACACTTGTACCTGGCAGTATTGTTCTGCATTGTCAGCTCATTTATTTTGTTAAAACCTTGTCTTGAAGTAGTTTGTTTCAGTAAAAAAGCGATTTTTCTAAAGTATAAATGTTTCTCTTCATTTGTGACACATACCAGACTTTTACTGATGTTGTGGATAAGATACTGATTTCACATTTTGTTGATTTGAGTAATTAAGTAAAGCAATCGTCAGTTTAAGCTGTACATCAAATGCAAAAGACTATTTACAGTGTTAAAGGTCATGGTGTTTACTATACATGTGACCCATCATAAAAGGTCTGCTCATGGTAATTATTCATTGTTAAAATGGAGAATACACTGAGAAAATGCTATTTCAAACGATAGACTGAGATGCTTTTATTTTGACAGAGAAGCTTTAATTTTGAAGTTTCAAGGAAGTAGCTGCACTATGTCTTTGTTGCTAGCTTCAGCAGGAAAATATGTGTGTGTCTACGATGTCCTGTGCAGCAGTTGTTTTTCCCCTTTTCTGTAAAACTGTAGGGTTTCTGTAAATATCATCACAGAGTACGGTCTAGACCTGCTATTTTATGATAAGCGCTCTGAGATAACTGTTGTTGTGATTTGGCGCTATATAAATAAAATTGAATGGAACTGAATTCAAATGCAGCATGTTGGAGAATAAATGCTAAGTTTGAACGACACCAGTTCTGGTCATTAAGATGAAGCTTTCACCACACAACAACTGATAAACAGAAATTGGCAGCAAATTCTTTCTAATGTACACTAATACATTAACTAATTAAACTAAGTTGTTAAACTACTTCCAAAATATTGAAAAATCTTATTATTTGCTTTCATTCATGTTAACATTTCATTCATCGGTTATCAGTTGTGAACAGTTGATAAAGATGATGAAACAAAGATAAAACAAATGTACCATTTAATTAAATAAAAGTTATTAATAAATAAAATAATAAATTGCATATACAAAGAATTACAATTTCCAAATGTCTTGTCCAAACCGAGAAATACTACAAAAGTTCTCTGAAACATTAAATATAAATTCCATCACTCAATGGTGTTAACACAGTAGGGCTGTGCCTGACAAATGATTTACATAGTCAAATCAGAATTGTCAAGTCTTGCCCACAGTGGACTGATAGTCGAATCGGTGTGTCTTTGTGCGCGGCAATTGTGGGGGCAATCCGCACACAGAGGTACAGACAATAAAGGTGATGTTGCTATGGACTAAATGAAAAATGGTACAGATATTTATAGTAGTTTTAATGATAATAATTGTAATGTTAATGATTATAATAACAATAATAACAATATGACTAGTAACAATAATTGTAGCAGAGGGAACATGCATTAATGGGATGAGGTTGCTTACAGAGGGAGAGAAAGAAGAGGAGAGAGGAGCTCAGTGCATCATGGGAAGTCCCACGGCAGTCTAGGCCTAGCAGCATAACTAAGGGATGGTTCAGGACTCACCTGAGCCAGCCCTAACTATAAGCTTTATCAAAGAGGAAAGTCTTAAGCCTACTCTTAAATGTGGAGATGGTGTCTGCCTCCTGAACCCAAACTGGAACCTGGTTCCACAGGAGAGGAGCTTGATAGCTGAACGCTCTGGCTCCTAGTCTACTTTTGGAGACTCTAGGAACCACAAGTAACCCTGCATTCTGGGAGCGCAGTGCTCTGGTGGGGTAGTAAGGTACTATGAGCTCTTTAAGATAAGATGGTGCCCGACCATTAAGAGCTTTGTAGGTGAGAAGAATTGATTTTAAATTATATTCTGGATTTTACTGGAAGCCAATGGAGAGAAGCTAAAACAGGAGAAATATGATCTCTTTTCCTGGTTCTTGTCAGAACACGTACTGCAGAATTCTGGATCAGCTGAAGAGTCTTAACGGACTTTTTCGAGCAGCCTGATAATAAGGAATTGCAGTAATCCAGCCTAGAAGTAACAAATGCATGGACTAGTTTTTCTGCATCATTTTTAGACAGGATGTTCCTGATTTTCACAATATTACGTAGGTGAAAAAAGGCGGTCCTTGAAATTTGCTTAATGTGAGACTTAAACGACATGTCCTGATCAAAGATAACTCCAAGATTCCTCACAGTGGTGCTGGAGGCCAGGGCGATGCCATCAAGGGAAACTATATCTTCAGATAATGCGTCACGGAGGTGCTTAGGCCCCAGAACAATAACTTGAGTTTTATCTGAGTTCAACATTACAGGTCATCCAGGTTTTAACATCCTGAAGGCACATTTGAAGTTTAGCTAACTGATGAGTTTCATCTGGTTTGATCGATAGATTTGTGTCTTGGTTCTGTTTGCGATCACACTATACATACGCACCGTGCCGGAGTCCAGCTTCACCTGGGTCCACCTCTTCAAGTGTAGCAATCACACTGGTCAAACAAACCGGACTTTTGGGGTTAAACGTGCTCGGGCACCGTACAGATCGCCTAGTGTGAGTACACCCTCAGACCCTCAAATTGGATAAAGTAAAAATATCCCTCTGTTCCCTTTATTTTGGGAAAAAACTATTAATTGCAGAGGACAGGCATGCACTACACGCCGTTTTTACCGAATAGGCTATCGGTGTGGGGTTAGAGGCAAAGCAGAATTAGTCAACGCCTCACTGGGCCCATTAGGTACCACCAAACACAGACCAACCTGCCGAGAGCCAACATAATAAGCCAACCAGTCCCCCGCAGCCTCGCAGCATTCGTGACGGTATATGCGCATTCACCGATAGCGCGCACTGCTACCATTCCAGCTGTGCACAGAGCAGGGCCACTCCTATGGGATTTTACTGGACTTAAAATCCTAAGATTTTATTGGACTTTAATATTTGTAACCCACAGAAAACAATCCACACATGTGTACTATGATGCGCAAATATTTCATTATCTACAAATATCAGTTTTTACATTTGTGATGTGTAAATATCCACAAAAATACAGATTGACTTCTACACACAAAACAGTTTTTGCGCATTTGCAGATTGCTTTCTGTCAATTTGTGGGTCATGTTACATTTGTAACTTCCTTTTACGCATTTGTGGAATTTTGTCCAATGTGTACTGCGGTGATCTTTAAAAAGAAATATACACAAATATCTCACTACTTAAAGGTAGGGTAGGCAAGTTGCTTCTGAAACACTTTTTGTCATATTTGTTGAAACTGTCTATATACACCAATGCATATTAAAAAGTTAGGTGCTCTGAAAAAGAGTATAAAAATCGGCTGTCTGTAGTCCTCTCAGGGCTGCGGTAAACACAGCCACTCGTTTCATTCGGACCGAATGCAATGATTGGCTGGGTGACTGTCACTCTCCCTCGCTGCCATGGCTACCAGCCGTGCTGCTACAGGAGCTGCACCCGGTCAGCTCTCAGACCTGACAATAGTGACAACTGAGGAACACCGAGGGGCTTTATTTCT
The DNA here is from genome assembly GCF_021292245.1 of Micropterus dolomieu. Classification (NCBI taxonomy): domain Eukaryota; kingdom Metazoa; phylum Chordata; class Actinopteri; order Centrarchiformes; family Centrarchidae; genus Micropterus; species Micropterus dolomieu. The sequence continues at coordinate 3,113,450 of NC_060170.1, read as the reverse complement.
GCTGGACAGGTAATCTGATTTTTATCATTTTGATGGTAATTTGTTACTTTCATCGCTAGCAAACGTAGCTACCTACTTAGCATACAGCTAACGGTTGCTATGAGTGCAGACTGGTGTAGGAGCCAGAGTAGAGACGATGAATTAGGATTAAACCTCTGTATTGTCCTGGTGGATCAGGAGAACAGTTGCATATCTTCCAGAAACAGCAACTTAGTATCACGACTCTGTGACCAAGTGCTCCACACTGCCACACTACAAACTGTCTGTATGCTGCCCCACTGAACTGTCTGTTACTCTGTCCTGGGTCTGGAAGGTCAGCCATGTGTGGTACATGGAAACACAGTAGTCTGGATGTTGTCCACAGTCCTCAGATTCTGGCCTGTAAAGGAATATATAGTTGTTAGAACCCCAAATTGGAAAGGTTGGTGTAATAGGACAGAACATTCATCAACATGATCAGATATTTTTATTGAACAGGGGCTTCTTGTTCTCTAACAGGACTTCTGTGTGCACATTACACACCAGGTCAATGTACATGACACAGATGAGCCGATGGCTGAAGCAGAGCTGTAGTTAGTTGTAATCAGTAAACGATAATAAAAAAGTAATAACAATAGTGATGGATTAAATTTATAAAGCACTTTCTTTCTGACAGTCAAAGGGCTTAGGGGGAAACACCAGAGAAACTTTGAGACAAGTACACTGGGAGACAATAGACTAATATTAAAATATATATGTATAGATATACCTGTTCATATGCCGTTGTTGGAGCGTGAAGCTCGACGCAGGTCCTAGAAAATGTGCTCCTTGGCTTTCACCTCGTCCTCCCCTTCCTGCCTCTTCTTCCTCGGACCCCGGCAGCCCTCCCTCCTCTGCTTCGCCTTGACCCCGGGCCTGTCCCGGTTTGTGCATGGCTCTGGGGTGCAGTCCTCATCAGCTACAATAATGCTGTCACCATGGAAGCTCTAACATGCAAAACAACGTACATGTTAGGAGTATAACACGGATTTCACGTTCGTGTAGTGTAACTAATGGAAACGGGAAAATGTGTATCAGCCTGTTTTTAGCTTTGCCCAATGTTACCGCAGCTGTTAGCACAGCTACCTGTTGCTAACAGTTAGCTAGCCAGCTCGTTACTGATTAAAACTCGGTCTTTTTAAACCTATCCAATAATAACATGCTAGCTTGATAGTGAGTACTAACAGCCGGGTTAATTGTTTATTTTCATAATGATAAAGTTAGATGTTTTCTTACCCCTGATGTGAGCCGCTGCTCTCCACTCATCACACTGTCCTCATCGTCCTGCGGTGTCGGCAACGCGTGTTCACATGTTTTGGGGGCGTGGCTTTGGAAGGAGCCCAGAATGGAGGGGGTGGGAGTTTCTCTGTTGGATACTTTCAAAATCCAGCAGTTTCTGGCTGGTTTCTCAAACTTACCTACCCTGCCTTTAAAACATGTATTTTCACATTTGTGTTATGTAAAATCATATCCACAAAAATACAATGCACTTTGCAAATATGTATAATGTACTCTGTACACACATATTTTAATTTCACATACAAAGTGTTATTTATGCATTTGTGTATCTATTTTTACACACAAAACAGTTTTTGCACACTTGCGGATCATTTCCTGTCAATTTGCAGGTCACGTTACATTTGTGACTTCGTTTTTACGCATTTATACCGAAATTTGTCCAATCTGTACCACAAAGATCTGTAAACAGAGATCTGCAAGTGTAAGTGCAGTTCATTAGCTACACCAGCTGTTGACGGTAGCAACATTGCTTGATTGATTGATATTGGACTCCCAGCCTGCAGCACTGCTTTCTGGACTCTTCTCCGTCTAAACTTTTCTGTACAAGTGTATTTAGTTTACTATTGAATACTATATCAATGTATTTGTTTCAGATTCACCGGCTGACACAGGGGAACAACTCCAGCGGATTTAGTTCCCACTTTTCTTGCATCATCAGTAGAATTATTGGACAGTTTGGTGAAGTCTCTCGCTGTTGTTCGGGCGGTGGAAGAGTAAAAAGACCCAGGTCACTTGTGCGTTTTCGCGGTAGAGGATCCGCACACCACTACCGGCAATATTTCTCTCCAACGTGTGCTCACTGTGCAACAAACCGGACGAACTTCAGCTTCTGGTGGGGAAAAACAGAGACTTGTATTCATCTTCTGTTCTGCGCTTCATGGAGACATGGCTGTAAATAACCCAGTATATGTTTAGCTCTACAGAAGAAATATTATTGTTGAACAGTCATTTCAGTAGGCTTTATTAGGTATTTTACCTGGTTTAAGCCCTAGTGTCTTACTTCCTGTTCTGACTAGAGGTGCTTTTATTTTGAAAGCCACCCGCTGGCACCGTAACTAGTTTTCCTGCTACATGAGACAGAGAGACTGTAATATGCACACACAGTGAAAGATTTAACGTTTTAGCACCCCTTTGAAGAGACACAAGGTTAGTATTTATCATAACACTGTGATATTACCATGGTGGTGGTGTTTTGAAGTAGTTTGAACAATTGTGGCTGTTTATAGCTGGGCAAATACTGGGCTTGTGAGTTAGTGCTAAACTATGCTAATGCTCTGAAACTATATGGTAAGGTAGCTAATGCGGTTGTTTTTTGTGTTGTTTATTTTTGTAACCAGCTCTTATGTTGATTTTGGGATTTCCAATAAATCTAAAATCATCAGTTCAAGTGTCAGACCATCTTTCGGAGGGATGTGCTACAATGGCTGTGTGAACTTATACTGGACTCCATGCTGCAGCTGGCTGGATTTCAACTCTACAGACCGGACCGCGACACAGAACCCTCCGGCAAAACAAAAGGTGGAGGTGTCTGTTTTTATATTAACAATGGCTGGTGTATTGACGTGACAGTGATTCAACAGCACTGTTCTACTTATCTGCAATTTCTTATCATTATATAAACCGTTTTACTCCTCCTGTGAGTTAGCTTCAATCACTGTGGTCGGTGTTTACATTCCACCACAGGCCAACGTGCAGGACGCACAGCGCATGCTGACCGACCTGGGTTTCATGGTAAACTGGAAACAGAGCGCTCCCCTCCCAGAGGCTGGATTTCTCTCTCTTTCATGGTGACCGGTCGCCGCTTCTGTGTCACCGGGTCCACACGCAGGTGGATAAGCCACCGCTGTAACCTCCTCATGTGCAGGAGGCCCAGGTGGACCAATGACATGACCGCTTACATGAGGCCCAGGAGCCTCATGATAGGGAGAGCCCTCACCACCGCCCTTGGGACCACACAGCAGAGCAGCTCTGTCAGAGCGTCCACCCTCTCCTGAAAGAGAGAGAAATCCAGCCTCTGGGAGGGGAGCGCGCTTTTTCCAGTTCACCATGAAACCCAGGTGAGACGAGCTTTGCCGTCCCGAGAACGTGCCAGCAGCAGCAGGTCATTCAAGTAAAACTTGACCCTGATGTCCGCCCACTGCAGGGGCTACAAAGCTGTCTTGACGCACGAAGTGAGGCGATCTGAGCCGGAGACGAGAGAACTGTCTCCACTATCCTGGCGAAGGGAAGAGGGGGGGATGCGAACTGCAGCCTGTGACCCCGGCAGATCAGGCTGTTCATCCACCTGTCCATAGAACAGGAAACAAGCCACTCCGAGTAACGCTCTGAAAGTGGTCAGACCTGATGATGAGGTGCCCTGGTGGCCATGAAGTGAAGCCACTCTGTTGCCCCTGCCACCATCACGGGTGGGGGACACCCATCTGCGACCCATGGTGTGCCCGCCCCGAAAGGGCTGGGCTGCACTGTGACAGCCCTCCACATACAGTCAAGGAAGGTTGGAGCACCCTCCTGCGTGTGGTGGGAGTGTCTGCACAAGGCCACGTAGCTGCTCTTGTGGGTGAGCCATACCGCTCCCCCAGAGAGGGGAGGGGAACGGGGGGAGACGCCTCGCCGGGGTGTCCACTCCCCGCCACTCCCCTGGAGAGGGGAGGGAGGCAGGGGTTGGCAACAGGGAAAATTAACTGCTTGTGGCATCAGAGCCTGGCTGCACAGATTGCTGGGGAGACCCCAACGGAAGGGGGGGTGAAAGTTGCTGTCTCTAAGTGCTATCCCTGACCATAAAACTGGCACCTTTTTGATTCTGAAGCTGATGACTGTTAAACTGACAAAGGGACACGAACCAGCAATTATCATTTCCCTGAACAGCCTATCAAAACTGCCCCCCCCCCTCACACATGTAACCGTGGCAACTGACCTTGCTCTGTGTTTCATTACCCCATCAAAGGGATACTCCTGGTCTCACCCACTTGTGACATAACCCAGGAAGCCTTTAAATAACCAAAGACTGGAGTCTCCAAAGACTCAAAGCATTTAATTAAGTTTAATTAAATCTTTAGTTACCTGATTATGTTTGCCTCTACTTGAGTAGTTACGTTAACATGTTGTTGCTATCTGTTGTTGATATTAGTGCTGAAAATAATCTAAATAAGTTACTTTTGCAGTGTTTTTATTTTCAGCAAGACACTCCCTCATCTAATGGAATCAATGCTTGTTCTTAATACTTTCCTACAAAATTCCTTTAGAAATGATGATAAAGAAATGTCTTACTATACTCTAGTAATTATCCAGCTTGAATTTAAGGTTGAATTCCCCATTTCCTAAGGAAAGATTGTTTTGGATTAATCTAAGCTTTCCTCATGTAACCTGAGCTCCCCCAAGTGGACGAAATAAGTATTACATACCATCGTTGGAAATGCCGTCAATGTATAAATATCCTGACCAATAATGTGACAATTGTTTTCCTGTTACCAAATGCTTAACTTAGAACGGTACAGCTGTTGGACCATTGAGGTTCGATTGTGGAAAATATTTGATTATAATACGCGCAAATAGATTTCTTTTCGACATTAAGTTTAGAAAGGCAGTCCCTCGGGAAACCTGAGACACCCTCTGGGGAACCACGCCCCACGCTCCTCCCCCTCGGCTCGCTCTGCCCTCTGGAAGCTTCGGCACGTGTCCGGTGTGCCTCTCCAGGCAACGCCCAAGAGTCGGCCAGCGTAACAGGCCTTTCTTCGCTTGAAGCTACACACATGAAGTGCCGCGACATCGATCTGCCCCTCAGTTTGTTTTATTTTCTTTCTGTCTTTTGTTTTGTTAAAGTTATCAGTCCGTTAATTTACACTGGACTAATTCAGGAACGACCAAGTTCCATTTTAAGCTTTTTCGTCGTGCCAACTTCACCGAGGTCAGACCAAGCTACGTGGTCTTGTCAGCGGCAACGAAGGAAACCTGAAAACAGCCGAATTGCCAGACGGAGGACGGCGTTTTCTTCAGTCAGACACGGAGAACCCCGGAGAATCCCTAGCAAAAAGCCAGGATCGGAAGCAACAAGCCAGAGCAGGCCGTAAGACCTAACCAACATTCTGTGGTCAGAGATTTCCTTTTAACTCCTAACGTTAGCTTACTTTCATTAGTTCTCCTATGCCGTATGAGTCAAATGCTTCCCACAATCGTACCTCCATTTCTCATTGTTCAGCAATTGTTTATTTTCCCGGTATTTAACCACCCTTTTATATCGCAGTAGTTAGAGAATAAATTCACTGTAATATAATCAAGAACTGTGTGTGTTGCCCATGTCTACGTCCCTGCCAAGAGAATTGACCCTTTAGATATGAGACTGACTGATTTAAGATAATTGAGCGATTATTAACTAACTGATCACTAGTAATAATTGTATAATTATTAAAAGCTACCTAGAGGTCTGGAGACTCTAGGATTATAACAACTCCGGTGGTGCCCTGGAACGAGGAATATATTTTGATTTTATGAATATTAAAAATCATAATTGGGTATTAATTCTCATAAATTTATTAAAATTAACAAATTTAGCCATGATACAGTGTTTAACGGGCGGCCACTGACTTAGCTGAGGCAGCAACGGGCCGAAGAACATGCTCTTTAGGGCTCTGTTTGTTTTATTTCAAAACATGTCTCAACAGAGAGTGAAGTGCCTGTAGAACATGAACAATGAACACACAATCCCCC
>NC_060170.1:3086381-3107409 GCF_021292245.1 Micropterus dolomieu | reverse complement strand
CCCCCCCCCCCCCCCCCCCCCCAAAATGTCACAGCTGCACAGGAGGGTTAGACCAAGAGCAGGCTACACCAGGCACTTGGGAGCATGGCACTGAGCCAGCGGGGCAGGAGCCCGGGGAAAAGCGTAGGGAGCTGCGCCTGCATCAGCCTCAGGCCGACAATGGCGCTGGCAGTCACAGCAGTCTGACTGGCAAGCAGGGAAGCGGGGTGAGCGGGGAAGGCTGGGTCCAGCCGACATGCTGCCTGATGCTCTCCGTCTCCTGGGCCACGGATCTCATGGTGTCCACCAAGGTCCGGAAATGAGGGCCGAAGAGCCCGACTGGGCTCACCGGGGCCTCAACCAGATCCTTCCTGATGGCTTCAGCGATGGCAGACTGCAGAAGTCACAGGATTCTGTGAATTTGGGACTGCCAAACACCGATCCGGGCAGTGGTGACAGCCGAAGCGGTGCACTCCGTGAGCTGTGTGCTGGCGCCTTTGCCCATCTCTTCCTTTTCTTCCTCTGTCATGGAGGTGGAGTTGGCTGCCAGCTTGGTGAAGGAGGAGGCAATCAGTGCCATGTTGTTGGCGGAGGCTGAATTCTGGAAGGCGCATTGGTAGGATTATCCATGAGACGGGCCACCCACTGCGCTCCAGGGGAAGCCAGGTAAGGGCGCTATCTGGCTGCCGCCTGAGCTGGCTTCATGCAGAAGAAGGTGGTGAGATTGGGCTCCAGTGGGCGGACTTGGGGGAACCCTTGTATAGAGAATGGGTTAGGGTTTTTGCAGGTGTTGCAGAAAACATAATAAAACCTGTAAACCAAATGGAAAAAGTTTTATTAGATCACATTTTAACACTTTATAACAGCTTATCTATAAAACACATGGATGTAAATAATTTACAGTTCATCTTCACCATGTCTTGCAAATAGAAATGTTTTGCATTGTGATACAATACACCAGAGTCATGAGGCCATACCGAAAACTTTTTCCAGGCCATTGATTATTAAAAAACCAAAAGTATTTTTTTATTTTGCATTGTATTTTATTTGCAGTTACCTGCATGTTCAACTGCGTTCTTATTGTGGCCCATGTGATGGTCTCTCTGCGTTTAGCGAAGAGGCGATTGATGCACATTTTCAGACGGTCTTATTAATTCTGGCTGCAAATTCTTGTGTACTACTGAGAGATGGGGCTGAGAAGAGGAAGTTGGAAAACTTATGTAACACAGTTTTGGTAGAAAACAATTAACTTAAAGCCTAGCACAGACTAGCTTCGGTAACATTAGTTGCTATAGCTAGTAATATTAATCCTAAACAATAAAACCCTACGCGTAACTATTTGTACAGTATTCTCTCTCTCTCACACACACAAACTATGCTGGAAAGCTAAAGGTTAGCTTACGGTTGTCGCATGACTACATCTAACCTAGCTAAGGTTAAACAGCTTCAATAAATAACTTTTATTTAAAAACTTTTTAAAAACTTATTTGGGCAATAACATCATACATTCACATTTAGCTGCACTGAGCTGTGATTACCTACCTGCTGCTGCTGCGCGATTGTTCAAATAATAATTGTTCATATAATAATGTTGTTGTAGTATTCTTCTTCAGTTTATTTTGGGGACTTTGGCATATCAAATCCCGTCTTCTTGTCTGAACTTAGACCTAGATCCAATGTCACAGTCGTCCAGCCACGCCCCTTGCTCACACCAAGCCCATTGCTCTGCCCTTATCCCCCTAAGTGACATTTCAGAAGGATTATCAGTAAAATGTAATAAAAGAAAAACACTAATATTAGGCTGTAGCTATGTTTCCATCTAACTGTAAAGCGAATTCTACTGTTTTCATACTTTATAAATGTTGCATCTGCTCAAGGTGGAGTTGACTTTAACAACTTAAAGCAACATTATGCAAGATTTGGTATTTTTTGCTTTTTGGCAGCTGTACTTGTGCATTTGTTATGACTACGTTACTTATGATCAACTAGTGAGTCGACAGCTATGCTAACAGCCAAACATCAAGCAAGTGCAATAACAGCAAGAAGTCCAGCTCAGCATCTGTCTTGCACCCTGTTAGCTCTGTTTGTTAGGGTGGGTGGGGTGGAGGCAGGTTGGAGGACCCAAACGCAGGACGCAAGGCAGAGGAGGAACAGTTGAATGGAGTTTAATACAAACTAAAGGCGAGCACACTTACAAGCAGAGTGGCTGATCAACAGAGTCCAAAAACAGGTTATCCAAACAGAAATCCAAAATCCAGAGGTACAGGGTGACAAGACAAGCAAGGCTGGTTACAGGAAGGCAGCAAGTATACACACGACAGACTGGGAGGTGACATGAACAATGACCGGACAAAGACAAGACAGAAACACCAGGTATATACACACACACACACACACACACACACACACACACACACACAGGGACTAACGAGCAGGGCGGGAGCAACACAGGTGACAGACATGACGCTAACGAGGGAGGCAGAGAGACAGCAGGAAAACAGAGATGCAGGCAGGCAGAGACAACAGGGGGTAACAGAGAGAACACTTAGACAAGCAGACATGGGTGGATAACCAAGAATGCACAAGTACGAGCTAAACAGAACCAGTAAATGAACAAGGGAATACACAAGACAAAACCGGGAACACAAGACCAGGAGTAAACAAAAGATATTAACTAATGTATAGGACTAGGAACTAACTGAACAAGACTACACAGAGAAACACAGAACCTAAAACAGACTTAAACAGGAAAGACATGAACACAAAAACCACACTCCTAACATTGTTAGCTCATGCCAACGAGTAAAAGCCAGTCAGATATTTATTCTTCTCTGGTCTCTTGCTCGATCTCTTCGCAGCCTCAGCCATGATATCCACACTGATAATACAGAGATAGCATCTTCTTATAGCAAGCTTGTTGAAGAGTTTTAGGCTACGTTCAGACTGCAGGCCTTAATGCTCAATTCCGATGTTTTTCTCAAATCCGATTTTTTTGTTTGACAGTTCACAACACTGCTTAAATGTGGCCCATATCAGACTTCAGTGTTAACTGTCCGCGGCCTGAAAGTGACCCGCATGTGCAGAAGAATAACACGACATCACACGCAGCAGCACTCTGTTGCAGGCTACAGAAGTAAACAAGGAGCAACAGAGGTTAGCTCCTGTTAGCTCACGGGATACTCTTGTTTTTCATTGTCCTTCCACAGGTCAAATTTCTCCCGAATTATGACAAGTATTCACAACTTTCGTTTGTTTTATTACGGTTTCTGGCGTTGGACAACTGCCCCACAACTCACTCACTCTCTCTCTCTCTCTCTCTCTCCCTTGCCACTGTGTCCACTCGGACAAGTAGCATGCACATAACTTAGAACAGAGCTCGCTGTCTGGTGGATTTCAGGTGTAAGAGAGGGAAGTTGTGAGCAGATGACAGCAAGGTAGAGAAGAAACAGAGCCACATGTTTAGTGATGGCTTTTGTGGAGCTTTTTCGTTCACCGCAGCTCCGTTTACAGCAGAACTGTGACAACAGCTGCTGTAGAGTCGAAGTAGCATCTATTCCGACCTGAGTGTCCAGACTCAGGTCGCATTTAAAAAGATCCGATCTGTATTGGATTTGGACATCATATCATCACAACATATGAAAATGGTCCAATTCCGAACTGGAAAAGATCAGATTCCATGTGGCTCGGATTTGGGTCACATTGGCCTGCAGTCTGAATGTAGCCTTATTGGTGTTTGACGTGGTGCTGTAAAGCATTATGCCGGTGTTGCGATAGGCAACATAGTGCAATACCAGGTGCTCAACATTTGAACTGGCCAGAATGAACTGGCTAACAACCACTGGCCACCAGCCGGTGCAGAGCTGCTCCATGCCAGGGACAGCTGGTGTTGCCGCTGTGCTATATGTGCACCAATGAAAACAGAAGTGGTGTCTCTGTGAGTTACACCACAACTTTGGACCACATATGGACAAAGGAGTGCTTGACACATACTTCCGGATTCCGAAAAGAAACTGGCACGTACACTGCCCCAGTTTGTTACCCGGCTCTGCTGTAGGAGTTGGGGAAGTTTGGGAGTGGGAGTGGCCTTGGAAGGCAACGGACCCAGAGCATTCTGGTTGTTGTAGATTTTCTACTTTTGTAAACAAACACCACAGGACCTTTTCTCTGTTTTCTTCAGTCAGGTAGCACCAATTTCAAAAAGATTTATGTCTTTCTACTGCTAGACAGCCCTGTTTGACAAAAAGACTATGTTCCCAGAAGGACGAACTTCAGCTTCTGTTCTGCACTTCACGGAGACGTGGCTGTGCAGCTGATACCGGACTCTGCGCTGTAGCAGAGCTCTCCGGCAAAACAAAAGGTGGAGGTGTCTGTTTTTATATTAACAATGGCTGGTGTACTGTAGTGTTGTATTACTCGAGACCGGTCTTAAGACCACTTTTTGATGGTCTCGTCTCGGACCCGACCGCATTTGTACTCGGTCTTGTCTCGGCCTCGGACAATGAGGACTTCTGATTTTTTTTCTAGACCAGTCAAGACCATAACTTTGGGAATATCAATAAATTGTCTAATTTATTTGACATCCTAACTTTGATTGGATGTAAAAGTTATTGCTTCAAATGCGACCAATAATCCTAATTAAATATGTGTTGTTACCATTAACGACTCCCTGCGATGGTAAGCATTGAAAAGGAGTGTTGAATAAAGATGGTTAAGTTGATTTCAGCTCTTAGTGTTTGTATGTGCGTGTTTTAATGGGAATGTGGATCTTTCAGATGAATTTGAGAAGTAACTATGATTTCGTTTACCATTTTGTGTCATGTAATGTGGGGAACTGGTCTTGGTCTTGACTCGGTCTCGCCCTCCCTCAGTCTTGGTCTCGACTGCTCTCAGCCCCTAAGAGTCTTGGTCTTGTCTCGGTCTCGATAAACTCTGGTCTTGGTCTTGACTTGGTCTCGGTTTGGGCGGTCTTGGCCACAACACTAGTGTACTGACGTGACAGTGATTCAACAGCACTGTTCTCCTAATCTGGAATATTTTATCATTAACTGTAAACCATTTTACTCCCCCTGTGAGTTTGCTTCATTCACTCTGGTTGGTGTTTCCATTCCACCCCAGGCCAACGTGCAGGACACACTCCCTTGTTGTTGTTCTCTGTGACTTTAACAAAGGAAACCTCAGCTAAGAACTCCCCAAATACAGACAGTTTATAAAGTGTCCATTACGAGAGGGGAACAGTTTACATCACTGCTACACCACAGTTAGCAGTGCCTATCACGCTGTCACACACTGGGACACTCTGATCACGTCATGATCTACCTGATTCCTGTTTATAGGCAAAAATTAAAGCTTTGTAAACCTGTAGCAAGAACATCAAAGAAATGGACCAGAGAAGTTGTAGAGGATCTTCAGGCGTGTTTGGACTGGGATGTTTTAAGGACTGCTACCAACAATCTGGGTGAGTTTACAGAGGCTGTGAAGTCATACATCAGCTTTTGTGATACCAACACGCACCAAGGTTTACAGCCGCTTTGAGAGTCAATTGGACACTATCCCCCGTGACTCCTCCGCTCAGTTTCAACCCGTCCACCATCTCCTTCCCCCACTCCTCAGACTTGGCCAGCTTCACCCCCTCCCCTCCTCTCTCAGCTGAACGTGCCTGACTCCACCTGCAGGTGGATCACTGACTTCCTGACGGACAGGAAGCAGCATGTTAAGCTGGGAAAACATGTCTCTGATTCCCGGACCATCAGCACCGGTTCCCCTCAAGGCTGCGTTCTTTCCCCTCGATTCTTCTCCTTTATACCAACAGCTGCACCTCCAGTCACCAGTCCATCAAGCCCCTGAAGTTTGTGGACGACACCACCCTCATTGGGTTCATCTCTGGTGGGGATGAGTCTGCCTACAGGTGAGAGTTTAACCATCTGGTGACCTGGTGCGGTCAGAACAGTCTGGAGCTCAACGCTCTGAAGATTTATTATTATTATTATTATTAATTTAGCTGATGCTTTTCTCCAAAGCGACTTACAACTGCTAGATGGTCCTGGACTTCAGAAAGAGCCCAGCCCCAACCTCCCCTATCATCCTATGTGACTCCCCCGTCACCACTGTGGACTCCTTCCTTCCTGGGCACCATCATCTCCCAGGACCTCAAGTGGGAGCTGAACATCACCTCCCTCACCAAAAAGGCCCAGCAGGAAATGCACTTCCTGCAGCAGCTGAAGAAGTTCAGCCTACCAAAGACAATGATGGTGCACTTCTACACCGCCATCATTGAGTCCATCCTCACCTCATCCATCATCTGGTACGCTGCTGCCACTGCCAGGGACAAGGGCAGACTGCAGCTTATCATTCGCTCTGCAGAGAAAGTGATTGGCTGCAGGAAAGATTGCAGCTGACCCCTCCCACCCTGGTCACAAACTGTTTCAGACTCTCCCTCTGGCAGGAGGCGGCGGTCCATCAAGACCAAAACCTCTCACCACAAAAACAGCTTCTTCCTATCTGCAGCTAGCCTCATCAACAAGGCCCGGGACCCCCACTGCCACTCCCCCCTTGCAAATAATACAAATGTCTCTGCATATGTAAACATTGTTTCATTTCATATCATGCACAAACCTGGCATATTGCACACATTTGTTGTTAATTGTTAATCTTTGTTGTTGTATGTTTACATATTTCGTTTCAATATGTCTGCACTACACAAACCCAGAATAATGCACATGTTCTGCAAATAGTTGTATATTCTGCAAATAGTTGTATTATTTTTCTCTAGTCTTTTTAATATTCTTATATAACTTGCATTGTTTATTCCATATTTATATATTTCTACATTTATATATGTCAACTGCATGTTTGTCTATGTGTAGCACCTTTTCACCAAAGCAAATTCCTCGTACGTGTTAAATACTACTTGGCAATAAAGCTCCTTCTTATTCTGATTTTGAAATATGTTATGAGCTGGACAGAACGGACCCAAACGCAACGCTCATCTGTGCACACAACAGAGATGTGTGATTCTCCCTGTTTAGCACAGACAGGCAGCTATTAAGTGAGTGACTGCTGCTACTAAAATTTCACATGATCAATAAAGTCAATGTGTAACTCACGTTAATAATGAGACGGAGACGGGTTTTACCCTGGAGATGTGGAAGACCGGGTGGACCTTCAGGTGAGGTGGGAGAGTCAGGCCAACAGTGGAGGGATTGATGACGGCCTCGATGGGGTAAGGACCGATGAACCGGGGGAGTTTCATGGAGGAGGTCTGCAGAGGGAGGTCCCTTGAGGAGAGCCAAACCTGCTGTCCAGACCGGTAGGTGGGAGCCAGGGTCCGCCAGCTGATGGTTGCAGACCGCGGTGCATTGAAGAGCAGCTGTGGCCTCTCTCCAGATCTGGCGGCAGCGTCTGAGGTGGGCCTGCACAGACGGGACCGCCACCCAAGGGACTACAGTACGCCATGCACCTGAGTGCCGCCCCCAGGTCCTGGTTGGCCCGCTTGGTCTGCCCGTTGGTCTGGGGGTGATAGCTGGAGGAGAGACTGGCAGTGGCACCGAAGGCGCGGCAGAAAGCTCTCCAGACCTGAGAAGTGAATTGGGGCAGTTTCCAGAGAGGTGGGAAGTTTGGTCAAGGGGATGAAGTGGGCAGACTTTGAAAAGCAGTCAACGATGGTGAGGATGACCGGGGGACAAAGTCCAGGGCGATATGGGACCAGGGATGACTGGGGACCGGAAGAGGGCGGAGCAGACTGGTGGGCAGTTGATGGGAGGGTTTGGCACGGGCGCACACCTCGCAGGCCGTCACGAAGGGCAGACAGTCCTTGTCTATAGAGGGCCACCAGAACCAGAAGAGGGTGCCGGCCATCCAGGGGTGGTAGCTGAACCTGGAGGCGTGTGCCCACTGGAAGACCCAGGAGTGGACACTTGAGGGGACATAGAGGCGGTTCTGGGGGACTCCACCTCCCAGACCACGGAGGTGACGAGACTGGAACGTGGCAGGTTGGTGTCGGGGGGGTCTGAAGGGGTGTCTGTGGAGTGGAGCCGGGAGAGAGCGTCTGGTTTGCTGTTAGGCGCAAAAAGAGATCGCTGGGAGAGGGTCGCCCCGACGTCCACTTCCGAGGTGTCCACCTTGACCATGAACTGAAGGGAGAGGTCGGGGTTGGTGAGGATGGGGGCGGAGGTAAACGGGGTTTTGAGACGGGTGAATGCTGCAGCGGCCTTTGGAGACCAGGCGAAGGGAACCGAAGCGGAGGTGATGAGGCTGTAGCTGCGAATGAACCGGCGGTAAAAGTTCGCAAAACCGAGGAAACACTGCAGCTACTTAACGGATGTGGGGGTTGGCCAGTCCGCGACTGCCTGTATCTTAGATGGGTCAGCACGGAGCCGCCCTTTCTCGATCACAAAGCCGAGGAACTGAACGGGCATGAAACTCGCATTTTTCTACCTTGTCAAAGAGCCTGTTCTCCAGAAGCCACTGCAGCACCAGACGGACGTGCTCAGTGTGTTGGGCTGGGTCACGGGAGAAGATCAGGATATCATCGAGGTAAACAAAAAAAAAGCGGTGAAGGAAATCACGGAGGACATCATTGACTAGTGCTTGGAAGACGGCAGGGGCGTTGGTAAGACCAAAGGGCATAACTAAGTATTTGTAGTGACCGAGGGGGGTGTTCAAAGCGGTTTTCCCATTCATCCCCCTCCCGGATTCGCACCAGATGGAAAGCGTTTCTCAAATCCAATTTTGTGAAAATGGTGGATCGGGAGAGGGCCTCGAAGACTGAATCCATGAGCGGCAGTGGGTACTTGTTTTTTACTGTGATGGCGTTGAGCAGGGACGGAGGGTTTTGTCTTTTTTTTCGACAAAGAAAAAGCCGGCACCCACCGGAGACGAGGAGGAGCAGATGATGCCGGCAGCCAGGGAGTCTTTAATGTACTGCTCTATAGATTCCCTCTCCGGACGCGAATGTCCAGGAGATCTATGGAACAGTCGTAGGGACGGTGGAGGGGTAGAGACAAGTCCTGGTCCTTACTAAAAAGGGCGAGGTTGTGGTACTTGATGGGGACCACGGACAGGTCAACGGGGACAGACAGGCTGAGCAGGATTACCGGGGGCTCAAGAGATCAGGTAGAAGGAGAGGGATTCGTGGTGGTTATTGGAGGTGACAAGAAAAAGCGGTGGGGTGCGATGGGTGACGGTAGTGAGGGGCTGGCTATTGAGACCAGTAGCGTGCAGGGGAGTGTCAAGGGGGACCTGGGGGACCGTGAGCTGATGTAGTCTTTTGGGCTGCACAGGACAGACAGACAAGAAATGGCCGGGTTTGCTGCAGTAACAACAGTCACTGGCACAGCGACGTCATTCGCGCTCCTCCGGGGAGAGACGAGCGCGACCCACCTGCATGGGCTTGGGAGGTGGTACGGAGGGAGGCATAGGCGGCATCGGCGGTGCTGATTGAGGCCGCACACGCAGGGGGAGCGGAGGAGACAAAGAGAGGCAGGCAAAACACACAGAATGGTGGGAAAAAATTTTAAATAAACAGGACACTCACCGTCAGCCAGGTGCAAACAAACAAAATAACCCTTTAAAATAAAACTTTGCTCCACCTCAACCAGCCACAACATATTGTCATAATAATAATACAATATTTTTTAATAATACAACACACTTAAAGGTGTCATGTATAGTAAAAGTAAATCTACTTTTGACCCTTAATTGTATTTTGATTATAATGCTTGTTTATTTAGGAGTGACAGTCCAAGTTATATTGTATACCAATGGTTCCCAACCTTTTTTTGTCTGACATATTCCCAACAGCCTTGTCAGACGAACTCAAGTACGTCTTCATCAACACTACCTGTCACGTTCCAAATGTGTTCAATTTCAATCTTAAAGTGGATGTTATTTAACACTACTACATCTAGTTTTCCAAGTTTTGTCACTTCACTGGTCTGCACAGCGCCCCGATCTCGACCCCATCTAACACCTTTGGGATGAACTGCAACACTGACTGTGAGCCAGATCTTATCACCCAACAGCAGTGTTAAACCTAACTGATGCTCTTGTGGCTGGATGGGAGCACCAACTTCTGATGCAAAGCCAGAAATCAGTGGGTGGATGATGTTATAGCAGCATATTAATGCCTTTGGTTTCAGAACAACACATGCTTGTTACTTGTATTGAGATAAGGGCCTCTTTTGGGGAAACAGCATTTGATAAATCCTTCTCCTCCTTACTTATTGTCTACGTGGGAGACTACTATTTGTTCGATTTATCTTTACTTATATAGGGTTAATTCATACAAAAGTTATCTCATTGCACTTTACATATAGAGCAGGTCAAGTCCGTACTCTTTGTAGTATTAATGAGTAGTACTTAATTGTTTGTAGTATGTTTTTACACGTTAGGGTTAGGGTGCAGCTGTTTAAACATGTAAATTGCCTGAAATTGAAACACCTTGTGATTTAATGATTTTTTAAATTAAAGACACTACAGTGTCAGTCAATGTTTAAAATATACCAGCAGGGGGCATGAGTCAATCAGACTATGACTATGATTTATTATCCTCTTCAATCAATCATTTAAAATGTATTGCTAATGCTGGTCAGTTGATAGGCTGGATTAATTTTCTTGAGTAAATTTTAAGGAGCTGTGTGTTGTAGGGATCAGACAGATAGATAACAGTTTTTTTTGTTTTGACCTTGTAGGATGACACTGAGGAAAACCCCTGCCATGTCTGCTTTCTCTCCATGCTATTGTAGTCATTCTATTTAATTTCCCTTTTCTAAGTGGTTTGTTGTGCTTGCGCCCGGCTTGGTCAAGGACAGACATGAGGACACTGAATGCAGACTGTTTAGCACAAAATTTCCTTATTCTTTTTTTCTTATTATGGAACAAGAAGCCCGGGTGCTCTCACCTGTTCACACAGCTCTCCTCTGTGGTATATAGCAACCAATTACTTAAATTTTAAGGTTGTGGTGGTGTATCACAGCTACAGATTGTTAACACCAATGATGGGATCACTGGTATTTGGGAATGTTTTCAATGATATGGGGTGATTGTATGGAAGATTATTAGTGTCAAAATGATTGAATAAGGCACTGTCAACCAACTGTGCCATAACATTTTTTGCAAAAGCATAAATCAACTTTTAAGTTCATAAAATGTATATTTTGCCATGTTGCCTATATGCCTAGAAATACATTCAGCATGTTTGTTATACCTCAAGGATACACAAAATGCATTTTGGTGATTACTGGAAACATAATTCTTGCTTATAAAGTCCAGAGAGCGCCTTTAAGTCATGTATTGTGGAAAAAGTCAATGTATATTTAAAGCAGAATTTATTTTTGTATTTTTATATGTATTTGCATTTTTGTTTGTATTTTAGTATTTGAGATCATTTCAATTACAAACATACATGTTACACCTTTTACACATGGACAAGGACTTTTTTCCCAAAAAATGTCCAGTATGTAAACAGCTGTGTTTTTGTGGTGTCAGATGGGAAAAAAGATATATCAGGATAAATTTCATTAAGGCAGTGATGGCAAATAAAGATGTCTGTCGTCACAAGTAGCTCTTTGTACATTGTGTTGATCAAGTGTAACACACAGTGTTTGTGTCACAATAAACTTTGGCATGTGGAAAGGAGGAAACAGAGATCGAACCACCAACCTTGCAATTATGACCCTCTCTACTGTATGGTGCTGCCAGACAGAACAGTAATGTGCAGGGCAAAACCAAAAACAATGAACTAAAAGGCCCCACAGACCTGCAGAGTTCCGTTTTCATTCTCCATGATATTTGCATAAGTATACAACAAAGTTGCATTAAAAAGTGTGATGTAATGATGTTCAAATAAGCCCTAAAATTGAGGGGGTTTTGCCAATGCCAATATTTCTTCAGAACATGTGGAAGCTGAGCCTCTGTGTAATTGTAGAAGAGATAGAAGAGAACAGCTGACCAACAATGGATCAACAAGCTCAGAATCTGAAATGTTACACATTATCTTCAAGTTGTGCACAACATAGAAACTCATCCTCCTGTAGCTTTCACCCAGAGTGATTGCAGCGCTATCTGCTTTTATCCACATAGATCCTGCCTGTCGAGCAAAAAATGGTTGTCAGTGTGGAGGTGCAAAATTAACAAAATATAAATGATGAAGTCAAAACACGAGCCAGGCCTTAGCCCTTCCCCTTTATTTATTGTACAAATATATCTGGGAGACAGAGACAGAGCTTGTCTGATGCTGGGGCTCTGCTGACCTGTAGCCACAGCACACTTGCAAAACAAAATCGTGTAAGAGACAAACAGCAGATAGGCCATATTTCTTGGCCCCAGTGACAGAGGGCCCGGCTCAGCAGGGGCCCCCTGCTCCAGTCAGCCTGGCGTGTTTTCTGGCCTAATAGTCGGATGGGCAGATATAGGCTAATCGAGGACCTTGCACTAAGGTCAGGGGTGAAACAGATAGATGATAGATAGAACCTATGTCCCTCTGTGCACCTTCTGCTGAGCAAACATGTCTAATGGCAGAGATGTGCGGTGCACGTTTTTTCAGAGGAGGGGCAGCTTTTGACAAGTACAGGGCATGGGTTACTTAGTTTACTAGTCTTTGCAAGAATGTGTTATTCTGTTATAAAATTCCTACATCTACTATAATTTTTTACCAAAACATGTAAAAAGTTATGAACAGAAGAAGTATAACAATGATTGACAGGACATTACTGTATTTAAAATCTACACTCATCATTGAGTACTAAGTATAACCTTACTATACTAACCAACACTCAAAAAAACAATGCAAATATCCCATGCAGACTGTGGGTAATGTAGCCTATAAGGAACAATATGAAAAATAAAAAAGGCTATACTTTAATGTAAATTATAGAAGGATGGCATTTACAGTAATATGATCGTGTTTCAGATGTCTGTCGGTCGTGTTTTTTGGCCCCCAAAAAACACGACCAACAGTGAATACAACAAACAAGCGGAGCTTTAATCTTGAGAAGCTGCAGAGCTGCAGTTTCTATTGCTTACAACTGAGGCTTTTTGAAGACCCTTCTCTGTCTCTCTTTCTCTCTCTTTCGCCCGTCATTCACCGGTCTTGTGCAGAGTTTTGCGTGCATTCTGTGCTGCCAACGACTTCATGCACATCGCCGTTCCTCACAGTTCTATTTCAAGTAGCCGGCTATTTAAAAATGACAAAATATTCTTTTTGTGGTTCATTAACGGTGATAAATTATCCGAAAGTCTGCGAGGTGCGGACAACTCAGCGGACAACTCCGCTACTACACACATACACGCTATGCCTACACTTACAATTGTAGATACAATTTTGGATTTATTTATGCACTTTAAAAACATTTATTGAAAGTTTTATTCTTTTTACATGTTTAATTACAGCATTAAATGTTGAAATGTATATTGTAATAGACTGCATATTAACTTATTGAGAGAAAACTGGTAGTTCTATGTAAAATCAGATGTTGAGCACCCCCATATCTCCAAAATGGCATGATCCTTGTTCACTATGAAGCTTCAACTGTGAGATTGATCATCCCGAATTCAGGAGGCTCCATCTGCAGGAGCCTGCAGACAGAGATAGAGAAACACTTTACTGCAGACACTGAACACAACTGCCAGTCCAGAAAGACAGTACTCAAAGGCAGTGAATATATGTGAATGTTTTGTGTTGACTTAAGTCACCTTTGTGTTTCCTATTTTTAAAATTGTGCAGTGGTCTATAGTTAAGGACCCTCACCCTCGTTCGTGTTTCCACACAATGACCCTCAGCACTCAGACGGATCCTCAGCAGCCACCCACTGCTTCCTGTTTTAGCTAACAATAGACAGTTTGACTTTCTATAGCACTTACCAAGCAAAATGCCCTGTCAGAGTCAATTAATATTAATGCCCATGTATTTCATTCTGCAGCTACTCCATATGTGTACAGTCAACCTGGGCAGATAAATATAGAAATCTACAGAATGTCACAGTTTACATTGTTTCCATAGCCGGTGTAAAAATAAACTGACAAGTAAAAAACTTGTCAGTATCAATCAATAAAATTTATTTTGGTCCTCACACATAATTTTCCAAAACAAAAAAAGGAAAACAATGAAAATAAAACAATATATCCATGCATAACAACCGAAAAGGTGTAGACTGAAGCCTATGCTTATTATGCCTACCCTTTCCAGTATTTCTGTTAGGGCTATTTTGCATAATTTAAAACAAAAATATAGATGTCCAACACCTAATTAGCAAAATATATATGCTAGTAATAATAATGACTAATCATTATGTTGATTTTTATTCAGCAGCAGTGTGCTATTTAGGCTAACATATTATCAGCAGTGAGTCTCTCGAATTAATATAATTTAGAGAGCCAGTCTTTGAAAATCTGCTCTCTCTCTCTCTCTCTCTCTCTCTCTCTCTCTCTCAATAGTCTATAACTACTTGTTATCATTTTGACGGTTCATGTGAGTCTGCATAATAAGTTTAACTCCTCCAGCACCGCTCTGCTCTCCTGTCCAGGCATTTTCACGGAGGAGGCAGGGAGCATCCTTCACGTGACTGAGCGTCAACCAATGGCATCACGGCAGTATAACTTTTGGGATACGGGAAGCGCAGTAAAGAGCGAGCGGAGTGAAGGAGTTTCACAGAGATCTTCAGTGGTCATCATCTCACACGTACTACTGGCCCTACTCGCTCTTAAACCAGCACTATCATAGACAGAGACCATCCGGATTTGTATTGGTCTTTTTTTTATTTTGTTCTCCCCAGCAGCCCATGCAAGACTGCAGCAACACCTACATTCAGGTTTTAATAATAAGACAATCATCACTGACTGGCTGCTGTCGGCTGTTCAAATGTTGGGAGACAAGGCTCACGGTAAGTCTACTATTCAACAGTCGGTGCTCTGCATTCACAGTAGGTCTATTTAATATTGAATTAGAGCCTGACATATATTGTGAAATAATGAGTGATTAGAACAAACACATAGGAAATAGAAAATAGAAAATAGGAAAAAAATACAATAGTATAAAATCATGCAATATGATAATTAATAGCCTGCTGATTCAACTTAAAACGGTGTGAATGTCCTGAAATGCCTTTAGGCCTAGTGTAGCTACAAGTAACAACAAATATACAATAAAAAATGAGTTAGTCATTTAAGAATGTAATAATAAGGATATTTCAGGAATTGGTGTGTGTCTCCTGGTGGCTGTTCCTGTGCTGCTGATGGAGCGCGGCACCGCTGTGAGACCCCTGGCTGACTGCTCCATAGGGCGCGTGACGCCTCCGTTTCGCGGCCTAAACGTCTGCCCTTGGTTCCTGACGTCCCCCCAGTTGTTCATTTCAATTTAATTTAAGTCTTCCTTTTTTATTATGGCGTGTTCTCGGCAGCAGGATAATATTTAAGTTTCACCGCTCCGCCAACGGGACGTGGAACGGAACTGAGTTTAGCTCCACAAGAAGGATTTGCATTGCTTGCTTTTTTCATTCATATTTGTCGCTATATAGGCTAAACGTAGGCTACTGAGTGGGTGATTAAATCTTTTTAAACTCTCTGACATAGGCTTCATCTCAGGTCGGTGCCTGTAGCTACTAACAACATCAGCTCTCACAGAGTCGACGCTGGAGTTAAAACTGAACGGTTTCAACAGGATGTGTGTGCTAATGCGGTAGATTCACGGAGAGGTTAAAACCATTGAATTAAACCATATTTTACTTTGAAGAGTAGTTTGGCCACGGTAATATAATGCCATAAATCAACAGTGTAATGGAAATGCATGGAGCGGTTTCAAACTGATGGATAGGCCTATGACAGAAAGGATAATACATTTATGGCGATATTGGTGGTTATTACTTCAAGTGGATAAACGAGTGGAAAGCCTAGGTTATAAAGCTTCCTTTTTATTTTGATAGTTGTAGCTATCTATTTATAGGCCATGACAGATTTTTATATGGCTTTATTAACCCATCTATAGCCTACTGAGCACAAATATTTACTACATTCCACACTTATCAGAAGTTATTTGAAATAGGACCACTTTATAATGTATAGCCTACCTACACAGAAAATTTCCCACATCAGCAGAAATGCTTTACATTAAAACTGTTAAACAATTGTTAGAATAATATATTTAAGATAATGTGGATAATAATGTGGGCTGTGTAGCCTATATGAGATTTCAATTGTTATTCTATGGTGATGATATTATTTAGGCCTTAGCCTATTATGTAAATCAATTGTTTTTCTGTAATATAGCTGTGCATTTATAATGCATGTATATAGGCTATTATAGGCTGTACATATAATAATTATCATTTCGATCAAATAAATACATTTTTAAAGACATTTTTCACGAAAGGTCTGGGGCTTTTTTAAAATAAATGTCAGTTAAAGTTTATTTAAACAGATGTTGTTGTTTTCTTATTGTCTTTGATTGTTTTTATGTCAGATGGAATTGCATTAGGCTAAATGCAGAAACAGAAACAACAACTCAGCAGCACCGAAACTATTTCCCGAAGATTAAAATAAAGGCAAGTTACTAATTTTAATTTTTAAAAATAACAGACGTCACAGTATTGTTTGCGTAATAGAAGAAAATGCGGACATCCTGAACTGACCTCAGACATCTGAAACACGATCATATTACTGTAAATGCCATCCTTCTATAATTTACATTAAAGTATAGCCTTTTTTATTTTTCGTATTGTTCCTTATAGGCTACATTACCCACAGTCTGCATGGGATATTTGCATTGTACACTTACTGTGCCACGTTGTCTCATGTGCTGGGTTCTTGTGTTTGTGTGCACGTGTGTATGTACCAGGTGTGTCTTTGAAGGTTATGGAATACACATATGATGATGACTTGGAAGAGCTGTGTCCTGTGTGTGGGGACAAAGTGTCTGGATACCACTATGGCCTGCTCACCTGCGAGAGCTGCAAGGTAACACATGGACCCTTTAACAGAAATAACAATAAATGAACGCAATGCGGCATTTTAACTTAACCTTAAACGAATCGAACTATTACTAAGAGTCCAAAACCCTAAAACATTTTATAATTTTGCTGTTTAAACGAATGTAAAACAAATTATCACATGATAATTTGTTTTACATTCGTTTAAACAAAAGTTAACTTTTTACTGAAAGTAAGACAGAAAAGGTCAGCATTACATCTACTCATTTTAGTTAAGATATAGTGTCCCTAAGCCTTTTCTAGGCATAATATGCAGTCATCGAGTATTAATTATGCTAAACAAATATTGGAACAGTCAATGTTCAGCCGCGACCTTTTATTTCGAGGGCGTAATGTTAAATGCCGTATACTCTCAACCCGCTGTCTACTCGCTGTTTCTGATGTGTCATCTATTTTTCAGGGCTTCTTCAAGAGGACAGTGCAGAACAACAAGAGGTACACATGTGCGGAAAACCAGGAGTGTAAAATAGACAAAACCCAGAGGAAGAGATGTCCTTTCTGTCGCTTCCAAAAGTGTCTCAGCGTTGGGATGCGGCTAGAAGGTACAATTTACTGTATACAGCCCGCTTTTGACCCATAATGAGTGTCTTTTCACTTTGAAAAAAAAAATTATAATAATACTTTTACTACTACTACTACTAATTATAATAATAGTAATAACAATACTCCTAATAATAATATGTGCTATTATTTGGGAGAAATTAAGAAAACCATTTGCAGGGACTTATTTCTATTTCTATATTTCTTGTATTTTAATTACAACAATAGCCTAATTTGACTGTTGGCACTTATTGTGTTCATATTAATATTAAAAATAATTCACAATTTTATCTTTTGATTACTATGGTAAAAACACTTTATATATCTCTTGATTTGTGGGCTAGTGGCTCTTATGTTGTTTTCTATACACACTGGATGGGATTAATTCCCAGACAGCAATGCAGGAAAGCACCTGCTTCCGTAGCAGAAAAAGGACACATTCTTGACTTACTGATAAAACTCCGGAGACTCCCCTGTTTTAAATCAAAAGCTCTATTTAGGCTACAAGAAGGAGTGCTGCACAGACTCTGGGGATTCTTCTCAGCCCTAAAAAGGGAAGCAAAAATGACCAACATGTCTGTTATTTATTCCGTAGGAATGGTTGGGGAAACTGGTGAAATGATTTTACTCTCTGCTGTTACAGTTCAGTGCTCATCAAGGAGTTTTGCAAAGGGGATTTTGGCAGTGCAGGATAATTCATTTAGAGTCAGTGTTTCATTTGTAAATCTGTTTTTCACCTCTTGTCTCTTGTGCGACAGCTGTGCGCGCAGACCGCATGCGTGGGGGGAGGAATAAATTTGGCCCCATGTACAAGAGAGACAGGGCCTTGAAGCAGCAGAAGAAGGCTTTGATACGATCCAACGGGTTCAAGCTGGAGAGCGCAGCTCCTCCGCCGGCCTCTCCTCTACAGACTGACTACGGCTTCACTGGCACCCTGCACAGCCTGCCCACCATCTCCAAAAGTCTGGTCCCCTCCACCCCGAGCTCCATCACCTCTACAGACTACGAGGCCAACCTCTATGGACCCTCATCCTTGGGCATGGCCATGCAGTCCCACATGCCCCTCACCTCTCAGTACCAGTACACAGCCTTCCCTGGCAGGGCCATTAAAGCAGAGTGTCCTGACTACACCAGCTCCCCTGAGTCTCTGACAGGATACCCTTACCCAGACATGTACCCCTCAGCTTCGCCACAGCCGCCAAGCCTTCCACCGCTGGTGTTGGAGCTGCTGCGCTGCGATCCAGACGAGCTGGTGGTGCAGAATAAGATCGTTGCTCATCTGCAACAGGAGCAGGGCGGCCGGGGCCGGCTGGACAAGCCCAGCACTTTCAGCCTCATGTGTCGCATGACAGACCAGACTCTCTTCTCCATAGTTGAGTGGGCTCGGAGCTGCATCTTCTTTAAGGAGCTCAGGGTGAGTCACAAGCCCTTTATTCTATCCTCATGCTCACAGAGGCATGCATGCACACGCTTCAAATGGTGGAGAATAATGTCACATTTTACAGTTGCACTCCACAATTCATAACTACAACATGGGTTTGGTTTGTCTCCCTTCCATTAACCCTGGTTTACAGATTCTGCACAATCCATAAAAAATTGTATAATCTTTAAAAAGGGATATTTTTTAATAAAATATATACCTTAACTAAATAAAAAATACAAATAAATTATTAGTGTTACTAATATTTAGTAACTATTTAAATAGTAGTTACTAATTATTTATGCTGGACTTCACAGAGAAGATGAAGGGAAGAAAAAGTTACAAATGGATGAAGTGTTGTATGGAAAGATATGGACAACTCTGGCCCAGATATTATTAAAAAATCTCTCTTATTTTACAGTGCAATTGTTTGTTTTATTCTGGTTTTTATTTTCACTCACTTTCTTTCTTCACTATTTCTCCTGTGTGTGACATTAATGGTGTGGAGTTCAGTCATACCATATCCATATCTCTCAATAAATCATTTAAATCATTAGCAAGATGAGAATCCTTAAATGCCACATTCTGTTTCTCTCCCAGAGCCAGTCTGCTTAGACTAGAACAGACCTGGTCCAAATTGGTCTCATTAGTTGGGATGTCAATATCACAACTGCAATTGGTCTGACTAATGTGTGTACATCTCTTTAGGGATTTACAAATCAAAAGGTTCAAAATTAACAAAACCCAGAGGCCCCACAGCAGAGAATCAAGTGCTATATCCAGAATGAACTTTCTAACACTGGCTCTACCTTTACAACACCTTTTCCCATTAAACATGAAAAATGTAAAACTAGCTAATGAATAACAAATTCAAGTCAGCCTTTATTGTTGTAATTTCCATCAGTACTGGCAAGATATTACAAGTCATAACTAATACAATTAACACAAAATTTCTGAAGATCATTAATTGTTGTTTTTAAAGGGTCATTCCAATGTTAATGAGAACAGCTGACATTCTGTTTGACACTGTAGATGTCCCAAAAAAGTGCATCAGATTAATAATTTAGCAAGTTTCTGTTTTCTTTTTGATACTTTTTGTCTTATTACATAACATGTTAACATTCAATTCAATTCAATTCAATTTTATTTATATAGTGCCAAATCACAACAACAGTTATCTCACAGCGCTTTTCATAAAAGAGCAGGTCTAGACCGTACTCTGAACATGTTAATAGCACTAAAACAACAATAGCATAGTTACATAACATTTGCTTTGCTAAAAGGAAAAAGAAGAGTTGTTTTTAAGAAAAGTTGGCTTGTTTTAGTTCTGTATTAATACAGTTCACAGGCTTACTTGTCTTTTCAGTATGAAAAATAGATGAATGCATTCAAAGATGATGAGGTTGACTCACACATTCACGATTCATTCAGAATTTGCTCACAGAGAATGGACTCGCAGCCCACTTTAGGAGCACAGACGAACAATTGGCAACAGTGTTTGGTATGTTATGAAAATCAACTTGCAGAGAAACCTGCTTGAGGTAAATAATGTAAATGTTATGTCTGATTTGATATTTGTAAGCACTAAAATAGTCTCTATTTACTATATGAAGAGAAGTAAATGATACATTAAGCTTTATAAAATTGCTGTATCACATATAAAATGATTTTACATCATAACCATTTAATGGACATGATGTACGCTATATGCTCTGGTGTTCAATATGAACATATATGCATACACACTGTTTAGTCATTTTTAATAGAAATGTACAAAAATCTGTACTGTCGTCCTTTTTTTCCTTTTTAATTTGTGGCAGCTGTTGCTTAATGTATGGTTAAAGACAACTCAGCATAATCTTTAATGTAACGATTCAGCTCTAAAAGTAAACAGTTAAAGTAATGAGGAATGAGTCTTTAGTCTTTTAGCGGTATCCCTTGCGGTATTATTCCTGGCTCGTGTTCTGCGGGTTTCCTCGATGCTGGATACACACACACACGCACACGCACACGCACACGCACACGCACACTCACACGCACGCACACACACACACACACACACACACACACACACACACACACACACACACACACACACATTCTGACAAATCAG
>NC_060170.1:3067439-3086361 GCF_021292245.1 Micropterus dolomieu | reverse complement strand
TAAATAATGTAAATGTTATGTCTGATTTGATATTTGTAAGCACTAAAATAGTCTCTATTTACTATATGAAGAGAAGTAAATGATACATTAAGCTTTATGAAATTGCTGTATCACATATAAAATGATTTTACATCATAACCATTTAATGGACATGATGTACGCTATATGCTCTGGTGTTCAATATGAACATATATGCATACACACTGTTTAGTCATTTTTAATAGAAATGTACAAAAATCTGTACTGTCGTCCTTTTTTTCCTTTTTAATTTGTGGCAGCTGTTGCTTAATGTATGGTTAAAGACAACTCAGCATAATCTTTAATGTAACGATTCAGCTCTAAAAGTAAACAGTTAAAGTAATGAGGAATGAGTCTTTAGTCTTTTAGCGGTATCCCTTGCGGTATTATTCCTGGCTCGTGTTCTGCGGGTTTCCTCGATGCTGGATACACACACACACACACACACACACACGCACACGCACACGCACGCGCGCGCACACACACACACACACACACACATTCTGACAAATCAGGCAAGTTACACAAAAATCAAGAAAATATTACTTTGCTCAGTGAGTCATGATATAATCTGTCTGTGCTGACAAACAAAGATTTGTCAACAAGCCATGGTCAAACTGATTCAACCAATTAAACAGTTTACCTAGCAACAATAGGTTGATTTTGGCCTTGGTAAGACTTGGTGAGATTCCTTCCGGTCTGAGCAGTTCTGCTCCTTTCCTGCTTCCGACCTATACACTTGTTGACATTTGTTCCTGAGACTGACACAGGCTTGGGCATGTGGTCACTAAGAGCTGCACAGTCTACTAGTTCTACTGTTGGATAACATGCTTGCTCATTATCTGTTTAAAACCATATTTTGGTAGGATCACTTATCAGTGTTTCAAATTCCTGCAACATGTGTAAAACTTTGTGTGGTCTCTTTCTGTTTGTTTTAAATTCTGCTGTTAAATAGTTAGTGCACATAAATTACCAAAAAAGAGATAAAATATTTTCAA
This sequence comes from Micropterus dolomieu, assembly GCF_021292245.1. Taxonomy (NCBI): domain Eukaryota; kingdom Metazoa; phylum Chordata; class Actinopteri; order Centrarchiformes; family Centrarchidae; genus Micropterus; species Micropterus dolomieu. Next base: position 3,085,345 of record NC_060170.1, on the reverse strand, counting down.
TAAAATAAATTTTTCCAATAAAATAAATTTATTTATTTTATTTTATTTGTCTGAGATTTCTGTCTCCACTCCAATAAATGCAGGTGAATGGAATTTGGAGTTTTCAGCACCAACATCTCTTTCCAAAAACAGTATCTCTGTTTCTCAGCAACTCCACAGCACACTGTCAAAGCTTTCTTTTTTCAGTAGAAAGTAATTCCTTTAAAAACAGTTCACAGCTCAATATCACAAGTAGAAATTCTGGAGATGGTGAAATTTCCGAGAGGGATATCTCAGACTTAGGGCAACAAACAAAACTCAATACTGCTAGAGGTGTATGAGAAAACATGTTTTTTTGTAATCACCAAAACTTTAACTAGATAATTTAGTCGGACTGTTGCAGTAAAGGCAGCAGCCATGTTAATTTTAAAATGAAATGGTCATTCACACAACACAACTAACACAAAGTATTAATTGAATACAAATAAATGCTGAACATCATTGCATCCTGACATTTTGTGTTCCTGTATTGATAATGACCTGTTGTAAATCAAATTTACAAGTGATTTTGAAACATTTAATCTGCTGTCAATGTACACAAATTCCAAACCCAAAGTTTGAAAATGATAAAAAAAGAGGCTTAAATTCTTAGTTTCTGAGAACAGATTAGTCTTTTTCATTGTTACTTTAGTACCTTCCTTGTTTCAGAAACAAAGACCACATTGTGGTACTGATGAGATTTGTTGCATCTTCTCAGACTAACATCAACAAGGTATCTTTATACGCCTGAGGGATACTTGGCTGAAATGCTCCTCTTCATTACTGACACAGAGATGCAAAAAGGTGTTCTTACACGAAAATATATATCTGAATAAGACATTACTATTGATTACAAACTATTGGAATATACTGATTCTTTACATACATAAAGTCAAATATGCCTGCCCACTTGTTTCCAAATTGTATGTACAGTAATGATTTTACATCTTTTGTCAAAACCCCTATGAGGGCGTCCCAGTTTTAGTTAGAGATATTCTTTGATGCAAAAGTGATGCATTAAAACAAAGTAGTGCCTGCTATTACATGTTTGTTTTGTTATGTACAATATAATTGCAACATTGATGACTGGGAGCGTAGCACAAAAATCTGAACCTTGTTCATATGCAGTCCCTTTACCTGCTTGATTCATTCATTCTCACACACGTACAAATAGCTGAACCCACAACTAAACACAAGCATCTGTAATGATAATCATGGTAATCAGTAATAAACAGTTTTCTGTGTATGCACTCTTATCTCAACACATCGTGTTTAGGCACAAAAACAACTTGGTTAGGTTTCTCACATTTTTACAGATTTTCACAATCTCACATGTTTCTACAAAACAAGTCTGAACGTTAGCCTCGCCAAATTTGAAATTACTTATTAAAAAGAATCGCTTGGAGCAGCTCATTAAAGAAAAACATGGAAGAAATGAACTACTTCATTTACATCTGTGTGAACTTAACTTTGAGCGAGCTTTTGTGATGTGTGAACTTGCAAAACACCCTCATGGTTTTTTATTTCATGGGCATAAGACATCTTTCTTTTCTGGTTAATGTGCTGAGAAAAAATTAACTGAATAACACTGATGCTAAGTAATGCTTCTTATATGTTAGAACAACCTTGTTTCCTTGAAATTATTTTCAATACTAATTTGTTTAGCCAGTTACGCTTAGAGGGAAGCAAAATTGCTGCCATGATTATGCGCAGGACACCTAAGACCAGGGTATGAGTCTCACATACCCTGGTTTAGGCAACAAAAGCATGTTGGTAAAGGTTAGTGAAAAATTATTATTTCAAGTTAAATGTCAATACGGTACATATCATCAACACATCCTGTCTCAAAAGTCATTGTTGAGGTTTTTTTGTATTAACTTAAGACCGCCACCTTTGTTTAACCTTAACCTAGAGATGTGACATAAGCAAAAGTTCAGTAAGACTTGGTGAGGCGTTCATTAAAAAAGTTTCCTCATTTTGCTGTTGCAAATTAATATTATGTCAATGTAATTTTTAGGAGACACGGCTGGTTAGGCACAAAAATAAAGTCCATTGTTCCAGCCAACGATATTAATTTACTTATGACTCTAATATTGCAAACATTTGAAATGGCTTCTACAGTTCTGAGACTTACTGAATGAGTTCACTGTGCATTGTGAGTTATTTCACACACTTAAAAGCAAAAAGGTGAAAATTTGTGTGTGAAGGAAATATAAAAGAATGAACGTAATGCTATCTTAGCAGGCAGAAAGCATTTACCATTCACAGAGGCCAGAAAATAGACATCTACAATCAAAATGTAGGTTTATTCCTTCAGAGATTGGAAACATAGCAAAGATGTGGCAGCATATTGTCACATCTGCAACATTCCTGTTTTTCACTTCTTTTTTGTAATATGACCGTTTTTTTTTTTATCATAACAACTGCTATTTTGCTTCCCTAGAGTGTCGCGTTCTACAGATGTGATGTATTTCTATTGATAGTCAGGCCATTTTTATATAGAGTGGATAGCCAACATGAACAGTGACAACAAAGCTGTGCATATTTTGTCCAAAAAGCCTTGCACAGAAAGAGCTGTTTCCCTGGACTGGATAATTACATTCCATGCAGATGATAACGGGGAAATGTCGGCTCTCCACTGCAGCTTCGCGCTGCGCTTGTCTACATTGTTGTTAAATTGTGAGCAGAATGGAAGTTATTGATTGCTGCAGTTCCCCCAGAGGTGGCCTTTGTCCTGCCTTGTGTTTGACCTTCCATTCACCTGTTGAACATGGAAGATGTTGCTGAGGAAGTGCACACAATGAACATCATAAATGTTCAGCTACTAGAGGCAGCATACTGGAGACAGTCAATTTAAAGTAACATGTCAAGAGGATTCTGAAGAGTTTTGCCAAAAAATATATGTGATAGATATCTACGCTGAGATACAAAATCTAGAAACACTATTTTAAATGGGAGAAGCAGTTAAAAGACTGCACGTTTTACTGGGATCAAGGTAAAACTTACAAAATATTGATCCTCTGGATCTTAGACATGTGATATTTTCCCTTTTTCTACATATGATGCCCCCCCCCCCCCATGTTACATTCGATCTTTCCCAGTGTCATTCTAACATTGTATTAATAAGCAGTTACTGAAGATAAGCTGTGGATTGGCTGAATGAAACTGTCTTACAGATTCAGGGAGGTGCATAGCTTTTGCATTTTTTCCTGTCTTGTATTTCTGCCTCTCAACCGAACAGCTTGGTTGATGAGGTGCAGCACAGGTTAAGTTTGTTTTGTGAGTCATTCTATATGATGGTTAGTTTGCCCATAGCTTGTCCTGAGGCTACCAGAATATGTTACATGTTTGTGTATTTGACCATTTAAAATGGTTCACTATGACTCTGCACAGATTTTTTTTATCTCCAAACTGCATTCTGTTTCTTCAGTAACAAATCCTGAATATTGCCACTGGTACCCTCCAGGCTGAAGACTGTTTTGTAGATCTCAGAGCCTCACCACGGGCAGACTTGAACACTACTCCCATTGACAGCTACACAGTTAGAAAGGAGACACTTCTTGTGCATAGTTTTAAAATGGTCACATCGCTGCAAATCCCACTCGATGAACATATTTAGCCTTAACCGATAATTCCTCAAAATATAAAGAGCTGATTTGCTTGGCAAGCATGGTGACTGACTACATGATGATGTGTTGTCTTATAGTGTGTTCCCACTCAAAGCAGGCTTAATCCAGACTTGTTGGATTTAAATGGCTGTGATTGATAGAATTAATTTTATGCTCATGTGAACAACATTAGTCTCTGTTGCTCAAAATGTAATACTCATATACATTAGCATCTGTGTAAGATAGTGGATTTGAACTGTCAGTAACAAGAACAACAAAGTATCAATTCTGCAGTTGATTTCTGTGTAATATTAATAAGCATAGCACCAAACACAATAAGAAATAGTAAGAAGCACAGATTATTGTAGGGAGTGAAGTCTTAGTAATTATTACAATATAAAAATTGCTAAAAATTCCCAATCCTGCATTTGCGATATTTGTAACTTCATTACACACATAAACATTGCTTAAAAACTGTTTGGTTTAAAGGTTGTTTAAAGGAGCTGCCCTATTAGGCAAATAAAAAAAAAACATATATACATATGTACCAGATGTACCAAATTCATTGGTGAGTGAGGTGGCAATGGTTTACTTGGAGGCCTAATAGTGTTGATTGGTCAAATATGTCTATGTGAAAAGGAATTCATTGATTTTTTGGGATTTTAAAGGCCTACGCTCGTCTAAACTCATAGCTGTTAACATAGCAAGCAAAGTGAAAGGGGTGATGGGGAATTTAAAAATAGCACCTTTAAAAAAGTGTTTAGCACTAACACTCTTCACTACTTACTCTCTGCTTTTATCACGACCACCTCTGCTCTGCTACCATCATGTTTGTGAGGTCGTCCTAACAACTCCAAAAAGATATGACTTACTCTTGTAGCTCCCCTCGCTTCTGCTGGCCAGCTAACAGCAACATCAGGGACTATTCATATCTATCTAAGGATTACAATTCACACTTTTTTGTATTTTCTGTGACAATTGCATAGATTTTTTCTTCATGACTGTGAGATACAATGTGGCTCCCTCAGGTAAAACATGACACTTGACAGGTATATATCCTGATATATCAGTGTGACCCAGTACCACACTCTAACATGAACAGACAAAAACATTGAGAATCCGAGTGGGAGATAAAATAAAGCCCCTCTCCTCACGTTCAATATGTTTGAGGGGTTTTACAGAATGATTTTTTGGCTGCAGCTGAGTGTCCAACTCCTCTTGGAGAGGAAGCGCAGGAGGTCACCAAGACCTCTTGCTTCCTTAACCCCCTCCTTTATCACTGTACACCCAGGCCCCCACCACTGCACTAGTCCAGATGAGTGTGTGGCCAACAAGATTGGACCCTCTTCTCTGCGACAGATATATAGTTTCATTCAGATGGACAGTAATTCTGTCAGCTCCGTGTCAGATGAATGAGTGTCTGGGCCTATTAGCAGCTGCTGCTGCAGAATTACTGACGGCTGTGTCCTTCAGTTTACAGACAATATTGCAGTGAGGCGGGGCTCAATCTGAAAACACCCATCCCCCAGAGCAGAGCAGATGTGACTTGAGAGGTGGGGGAGTTAGGGTAAATGGGTGTGGGTGAGGTGAGCAGGTTGAAGAGCTCTGAGACGACACTCGGATATAGCACAAACACCCAAGACATCAGCACACACACTCGAGCACAAATACCACCAAACTTTTTATAGTCCCCTCATTTTTTACGTCAGTTGTTTTTGTCACATATTTCAGTTTCGTCTCTGGATTAATAGCATTACAGCAGGGTAGGTAGTATTTTTTAATTCCTTATAAATGAGAATAAAATTTAATGGCTTTGCACATACAGTAGGAGGAATTCAGCCATGTGAGATGTTTCCATAGACCATACTAAATACACAAAAAAATGATAGAAAATACAAATGAAAAATACTTTGAAAAAGAGGATATTGATTTTGTCCATACAACATGAACATTGAGGCAGTGGCAGACAGTAACAGAAGAATAATCAGGACTATTTATAGGTTTCAAAGAATATTGATCAGGATTTTTTGGTGTTTGAACAACAAAATGAAGGACAAAAGTTACTGTATACCTATACATGTATGACCAGAGTTAACCTCAGACTGTAAACATAATGTAAGATAATGTATTATTTCTCTCTCTCTGTGTATGTGTGTGTGTTTCCTGGAGGTGGGAGATCAAATGAAGCTGCTCCATAACTGCTGGTCTGAACTTCTGGTCCTGGATCACATTTTCAGACAAGTGCAACATGGACAGGAAGACAGTATCCTGCTGGTGACCGGCCAGGAGGTAACAACTCCCTCGCACAACTTCCCATCAGCCCAATGCACTTCATTCACTTAGGCTGCACTTGTTAACTGTTAAAGAGGGACTGTTTTCCAAATATTTGGAGTATGGTTCCAGTGTGGAGTCCAATGTTTAATGAGTTTGTTTGATCTATCAAATGAACCAACTTTAAAACCAAATTAATGAAGGACTTGTTTTGTTTTTAATATTTGTATCATTTGTAAGGCTTGAAGGTTGATTACAATGCTGGCAGTTTTAGACCGAAGTCACTCATTGTCCATATTTTGCAGCAAAACTTAACATATCTTGAAATTTAGTTATTTTCATGCCTAAACTACATCTATATAATGTTTCCTCTAGAACTTTGTGTTTTATCAGCCTGTGAAACAGATGAAAGTGAAATTCTTTTAGGGTGAGTAGCTCTGAAAGGCATGGTGACCCACCACACCTATTCAGTGGAAGGAACTCTGGAATGCATTAAACTGAATATCTATGTGCACAAAATCAAATATTGTTGGCTAACGAGGCGACTATATCATATAAGAGGTGGACTGACAGGGACTAACTCATTTGCTACATGGTACACCACTGTGTCAGCTTATCAGTTTTAAGCTAGTGGCCTTCCTAGAGCTCGTTAAATGTTTTGAATGAGGTCCATTTATTCTGGAAAACAATTATTTATTATTTAAGTAATGTAAGATTTAACATAATGTTAAATAGGCTAATAATATGATGACCAATATGATGACCATTTAGGACAGACAACATTATGTGAGCGTTATGAATAAGGTTGGATTGCAATTTGAATAACTGCCTGAAGTCCCCAAAACTCCAAGCTTTGACCTAAATACTTGTCAGCTGTTTGGTGCTAATTTAATTTGTTTTGTAATATGCGGCACTAAAGGATTAAGATATTATTCATTAATATGAACAAATTATATTTTCCCCATATAATAGTTTTCTGTGTATTTAGAATACAGTACAGGTATATGTACCTTCTTCACATCATAGGCATGCAAAGCATTATAACACTACCTTTCAGATGACTCTTTTTTTCCTCTATAAGCATTAAACAATATGAATATGATGAATGAAACATCCTTATATTTAAAAAAAAGTGAGAGATATCCTTTTAGAATTATTAAAATAACAATATACTGTGTATGTGGCCTGTGTCATTATGTATCTCCATACTTTAACACACTACAGCCTCTAAACACACCTCTACTCTTCTCCTCTACTGAGATTGAATGATAAACTTAATTTCCCCTACTATATATTTAGAAATACAGTAGGAGCGAAAGCATAGCAAATCTTCAAGTTTACCAAAAAAGGCACGTTTGGGGTTTGAATTTGAACGTACTTTACTTGAGAGGGCTTGCACTTGAGTCTCATGAATATAAGAGACATAAAAAATAACCATTACCCCGTCTTTTAGGTTGAGCTGTCGTTCATCCTGTCCCAAGCTGAGGCGACTCTTTCCAGTCTGGTCCAAAGAGGTCAGGAGCTGGCGGCGAGGCTGCGGGCGCTGCAGGTGGACCGCAGAGAGATCGCCTGTCTGAAATTCCTCCTCCTGTTCAACCCCAGTGAGTCAGCCTCATGTTTGCCCTTCATCACTGTGACCAATGTGCAGACAGTGTGGCCAGAGATGAAGTGTTGAAGAAAAAATTACTTCTAATCATTGATCACTCCGGCAAAAATTATATTTTAAGAAGAGCGAATATCTGACGTATTGTGATGTTCACAATAAGGTGATATCAGGTTTGGCAGGCTAAAACAGCTCAAACATAATATTACTATTTCATTTATTATATTGAGTGATTCATCCTTGATTGACCTATCTGCAAATAAATGTTTTTAAAGGCCATCGCTTACATCTGCAGCCTGTGACTGTGTGTTTTCGGAAGAATAGCAGGTTTTCATGTAAAAATCTATCTGCAGGGCCATACTAATGCTGTCCTTTGGCGGAATTTGAATAGCAACACTGACATTTTAATGAAAATGTCACAATTGCAGATTATCTGCAGTACCTATTTATCTGTAAGGTTACAAGTGTTTTCCAAACTGGCCCTTTTCCCTCCAATAAATTCACTTAATTAAATTTCTAGGGTTGACAAAAACCAATATTAACAAAGACATCCTCCTCCATTGTCCACTAATGGCATTCAAAAGAAGCGTAATGGATGGGTCTATCATTCGATGGCAAGATTGACATTCATGTAGCGGCTTGCGCAGATGGAGAGAGCATAGATGTGGCTTGCCCAGATTCCCAGAAGTGTTTGCTGTTTAGCGCTGGCAAAGCGGGGAACAAAGAGCTTTTGAATGGTGAGAGCACTTGTCATAGGCAGAAAATATTTGCTGTCTGTGCCTGTGGTTGCTTTGCTCGCGCTCGTGCTCTCCCTCATCTTCAGAGTCAGATTTGTCGGGGGTAATTTAATTGCCCTTAAGCAGTTTGAAAAGATGATTCAGAACATTGATTCAAAACATTTAATTACTGTGTGAATGGATTCTACAAGATGGGCTCAGCTGATGCTGAATGCTGGTCTACCGGAGGGCTTGGGTATTGTCTCTTTCTCACACACTCACACACTCACACACACACACCACCCACACTCCAAGCACTCCCCTTATTTCATACATAAAGTATAGATACAGCATATATATGTAACCTATTAGGTAGCATTTCTACCATAAATTAATGGGTTGCATGCAACAATTAAAATGGTTTATTTCTTCTTACTGATATTCTGAAACAACTTTAATATTCACTTATCTAATGTTAAAACATTAACATACTAGAACAAATTGAAGGAATTTCTCTGAATGAAAATGGTCAATTTTTTTTTTTTTTTTAAAGAATATTGGTTTTGAGCAGAGCAGCTTGAGTGTAAATATATTATCTGTATAAGCTTTCAAAAACCCATACTTGCCAAAAGCTAACTAGTTTCTATCCAAATGTGCATTTAAAGCAAATTGTTAAAAGAATCTGCAAAACAAAACAGGAGGCTTCTACAAACTGATCCTAACTCAAGGTCCACTTACCAGTCCTTTTCCTTTCATCAGCATCTCATAGTCCTCACCACCGCATGGAGTTTTCTCAGTTGTCATGGAGATGGCTCAATTGTTAAAACATGACATAAGTATAAAACCCATTCCGTGATGAAGACTGTGAGTTGAAAGCTCCAGAACAAAACCTAGTACAGTAAGTACAGTAACCTCGAGATAAGATTGTTTTTTCAAACTACTACAGTATTTAACATAAGTGCAGAATCAACTTGCCCTGCAATGCAAGTATTACATTATTGAAAGGATTAGCTTTTCTAAGTTTGTTGGTAAGTCCCATCATTTTATTAACGCTCCCAATTTATTGTTAATCTTGTGGGGTTGTCATGTAAATTACAGCTGCACCTACAGTATACTTTTTCATGATATTGAGGCATATTTTCCAATATAACAAACTCCATTCATTTTTTGTGTAAAAATATGCATTTAAGGAATGTTGATGGAAAGAACAATAGAGCTATGAAACAAGACATATCTCGTCCTGTTCTGTTGTCTTTTTTTTAACCTCTTAAAATCCACACTTACTTTTTTGTCTCCTTAAAATTACATTTAAGTTTGGAAAAATCATCTTATACAACATCTTTCTGGCTGTATCATATCATCTTGTTCCAGCTCATTGTAGGTAGATGATGTTCACTCCAGGATGTTATACATCAAATGGAAATATTCCATCCATCCAACCGCTTATCCTGCATACAGGGTCGCGGGGAGCTGGAGCCAATCCCAGCTGACATTGGGCGAAAGGCGGGGTACACCCTGGACAGGTCGCCAGTATTGAAATATTCAAGTTGTTCAAAATTCTAGCATCATCACTAGAATTTAAAATTAATTTCTGTGGGTTTGAACAATATTTGAATGCACAGATTGAGTTTTAATGACTGGCCTACTGGCAGGATGGTGACATTCAAAGGGTTTATATACTACTATATCCACAGCCTGATCCTCTGCCACATGTCAGCAGATTCATGTTTCCCCTCACTGAGTCATGATCCATGTTTGTCCTCTGCGTGTGTGCAGATGTGAAGCTGCTGGAGGACCAGGCGTTTGTGGAGGGCGTCCAGGAGCAGGTGAATGGGGCTCTGCTGGAGTACACGCTGTCCACGTACCCTCAGTTCCAGGAAAAGTTCAGCCAGCTGGTGGTACGGTTGCCAGAGCTGCGCTCTCTCAGCACGCAGTCCGAGGACTACCTGTGCTACATGCATCTGAGCGGAGAGGTGCCCTGCAACAACCTGCTCATTGAGATGCTGCATGCCAAACGAGCGTGTGTGTGAGGCATGCAGGATGCTCCACCATCATGAGTTATTTCTCTAGGTGAGACTGTGTGTGTGTGTGGGAGGGAAAGTGTGAGTGGGATGAAAGAATCAAATAAAGATAGACATGTTCATATAGGGTCTTCTTTGGAAGGGGTTTTGTTTGCGTCAAAGAGGAGTACATGTTCTTTAGAGTTTGGAATTATAAAGCTCCATCTGTGTAGTTTGAAGATTATGAATGTTAATGTTTTTTACATACTGCAGAGTACTTTATAAACTGGATTTTTTACCCTGTTTTCAAAAATCTAAAATTTGATCTGCCTATAGAGTTACATAATGTCACCTGAATACAACATCGCCAACAAGATTTCCTACGTCTCACACAGCTGCCCAGCAAACATTTAGACTCAAAGGAAGAGGCTCCAGCCTGCACCAGTGCTGAAAAGTCATGAAGACGTGGTGTCAAGATGTCTGTCCGTAGCTGATAGCATTATTACGAAACATCCAAACAGTTTCTAAATCCACTTTGATAGGAATTTTATTATAATATCTGGTGTGGAGTGGGCTGATATAGAATCTCACAGGATGCATGGACACATCTGTTGAATGCTTGCTTGGTGAGCAGATTTTGTCTTTTCAAAAATCATATTTTAGTGTCAAAAATTGTCTTTTTTGATCCAAATGTCAGATGCAACTTTATAATTCCAAGGTCATCAACACTGTTCCTAGGTTGTTTTTTTTTTTATGAAGACAGACTTTAGGATAACACACACTGTAGTCTCAGACTAGACTAGCACTGCTCTTATCTCTGCACTTGTTCTTTTTGCCACCAACCTTACAAAAAAACATGAAAGCTTTATGGGATTCAATATAGTTTTGTTTTAATCTATTTATATGTTAATATATTGATATATCAAAGCCAGACATGCTAAGAAAAACACTTTTTTATTCAGTTATTCATCAAACCCTTGCCCAGAAAAATGAAAATGAAAGGGAAAGGAAGAGGGACAGAGAAGGAAGGAGGGAATGAAAAAGCCAATGAGAAAGAGAGAAACTACACAGTGATGCTTTGTGGGTAAATAATAAAGGGAAGCCAGAGCGGAGAGGTGAGTGAAAAAAGACACATCAATGTGCAAATTATAAGGGAGAGATTAATTCTTTAATATGTAAAAAGCAAAAAGGAAGTATCTGCAAGTGTCTGTCTTTCAGTTTTACAGAGGAGGCATACAGAGACAACGCAGGGAGGGAAAAAATTATCTGGCCAGATTTGGTTTCAAGTTTCTTTGAAACTTTTGATTTAGATATTGGCCAATGCCTTAAAAAACATTGGGCACTCAAAACATGAAGTTGTCATGTTCACAGTCACATTGGTGTGACTTTTCAATACGCTGTACAGTGTGGACTAGAGCTCGACTGATCTCAGTGTGAGAAGGCTGATACTGACGTGTTTTGTACTGAAGCTGCTGTAGAGATGGATTTTACACATATTGAACATGATGACATTTTCTAAATGTATACTTTCTGTAAATAATATTAATGCTTTTGAATGATTTTTCTTATTGTTAACAAATCTTATGAAAAGACCAACATCAACAATGTGTTAGACCATTTGCAGTACTTTCTGACCTCCCTACACTTTGTGTAGCACTCAGCCTCAAGCCCACTGGTTCCTACTGAAGACTTTTAAAATAACTTCACAAATATATAGCTGGATTTTTAAAAAGACTGTAAGTTCCTAAAACAGCTGGTCACTGTAGCTTAGTAAGAAATAGCGCATTATTGTTGATTTTTACATGTTTGGTGCTCTAGTGAGTATTTAGGTCAGCAGTATGACCACTCATCAAATGCCTCCAAAACCTAAGCTAATTTCTCTTTAATTGTTTTGACAATAGTACAGACATTTTGCAACTTTGCAAATACATTAATTTAAATGATTTAAATAAAAATATGGCGACACAATTAAGGTAGCTTTACATGCCTTACATTGGCTGTTGCAAATTAGTAGTGTATAAGCATCATTTTTATGAGACAAACTACATGTCTGAAAGCTTCTTAATGTCAGAAAGTTTGTTTGAAAGAGGGAGTTATTTTGTTTTGCCCTAACCAATCAGTAGTGAGTGACTTATCTGTCCTGTAGACATCATTTTTAGTCAGTGCAAAAGAAATGTGTCGATTTATGTTTCTGCAAGTTGACTTAGAACAACCACCTGTACAGTTGCCTCAGTCTCATGCACACCTCACACTGCTAGTCCTACCATGTAGGAAGATGAGTATTTTTATAGGTGGGGTATGTGATTCTAATCCAACACACGCCTTTTTGTCAAATTCAGCATAGATCTCCTCACAGTCCTTTAGCTGGTGTTGTACACAGCCCTGGTTCTGTAAATGGTAAACAAACAAAGTGGTCACACAACACTATTCCAGCCGTGCCAGCAATGATTTGTGTGTCAGCAACATTAAATGACTTGCCCACGGACATTCTGCTTATTTTCTAGTTCAAAAAGACATGCTGTTGTTGTGATGTTAGCTTTAGTAGCAGGGGAGTACCACTGTCTAGAGCTGCTGTGCTGCTCTGGGACCGTCCCGACCTCTCTGCATGTTAGCTTCATAGCAGCAGCTTTAGCTAACCCACAACTAAGCTAATGTTAGTTACATTACTTGCTGTGTCGTTGTTCTGTATCATGGTATGTGTCATGGTATTGGAGTCACATATTCCACCTTAATACACATAATGATGAATTTACTAATTTGACCAATTAATGTCCCCTATAAATAATTAAATAAGTAGTATTTCATCATATGGTATGCAATTAAAACTAAATATTTTATCAACCAGTGGACAACAGAACACAGTATCAGAAACCTGGGTCTATGGGTCGAGAACACTATACAGTGTATTTGTAGCAGTCAGTGTTTTAGCTCCGGCACTCCGTGTTGAAAAGTAACACTAATGTATTTGTATTTGTCCCAGTCTGTGCTCCCACATTCATTAGAAGTGACACACCTTTTTTAAAAGCATGTGACTCTCAGCAATGACGACAATGTAACTCAAATTCACGATGACCGTCAACAGGACCAACTGAAAAACAAAGACACAGTCAAAGCAGTGTTTGTAATATTGTGTAGCTCAACTTTCTCACAGTGGACATTCAAAATCATTCCTTGTTCGTCCATTGATGTGGCATTTCAAGGTATCGTAGACAATCACTCCGCCTGCCTTAACGTCTGCCTGAAAGCACACACACACACACACACACACACACACTCCCACCTCTGTTTTTCCAGTTGAGACAGCTGTGTGTTATCAATCTGTACAGTATATTTATGTTGTGAAGTGAATATCTACTGCAAGACGAAGATACATTTCAACCAAAAAAGTTCTCTGCTTTATGTTGAGGTCAAATCGCTACTGTTGTGGAACTGATTCTCTTGATATAGCCTTTGTTTTTGCTCTTAGTTCACTTTTTATTTTCCTGTGAGTTGACAGTTGTCCCGTCTTAAACTGTAGTGTTTTTCTCCCAAAAGAGAAAGTGACCAAAACATTTTTGTTTTCTTGAAATATATTTTATTGTAATAGCATCAAACCAATAAAATTCAGTGAAGTAAAGCTCCACTTGTTTGTCGGCTATTATTGCATAAGATTCATCAGTTTTGCACAAATGATACAGAGCTCATATATAGATTCAACACAGCAGTCACAGCAGTGTCTGACTTAACACTTCTGTCTAGAAACACACAGCAAACATTCAGCAATAGTCTAAAACATTAAACATCAGTTTTAGAAACAAATCATTCCTGGAAAGTCGTCATTCAATATCTCTAAAATAGACATCAATCTTACTGTGACAATTGTAATTTTGCCATTAAAGTATCTTCAGAGGAAAATTGATTTGTTCCTCAAATGTCCATCTACAAAAATGTGGAAATGTAGAACAGGCAGATCATGTTGAACAATACACCATGATGTCTAACAACACAACAGAGAGAACACATTTTAGACCGTAGCAGCTAACATCAAGAATTGTGATTCTTATTTAAAAATATAATATCAGTCAAAACATGATTCCTGGTCTGCTCTCCACAAACAGATTGGAACAGTTTAAGCTGGTAGGATAGGAGTTAAAATGGCTGCTGCTACAGAACAACGAGAAAAAAGACAACGTGCAGTGTCTGAAGCCAACAGTAATTTGAGAGTAAATACTGTAGATAGGTTTAAGAGCGATTAGAGTCATTAGGTACTGAACAGAACATGCACCTCCTGTTTCTAAAGCGTTAAGAATATCTGTTTTAAACTCACAGCATCTATCTGGTGGTGCTTTACAGCTCCATAGTAAGCTGCAATGGTACAGTCTTTTCATTCTTTATTGTAATCATCTATTTACAACAGTAACACACTTTCTAGCAAGCCATTATCAAACACAGTGGTCCATGCTGAAAATGTTTACTAACTATATAACACACCATATTGCCATGTTGGAGCCTTGTTCTTCCTGGTAAGCTTGAATTTCTATTGCAGAGCTATTTAAACAACATGAGAGAGAGTGAGAATGAAGCCCAGCATTAATATTAGCCAGACATATAGGCTGAAGAGATCATTAATGCATGTCATTTTATGGAAATTAGGCTAAAGAGATGGCAAGAGTTGCATCCCATATTTCATAGACACACCATCATGGAGGTCCAGTAAAGAACTGTGTTTGTAGTCAGAAATGACCTAATTGTCTTTGGTAAAGACAATTAGACAATGTTGCTGATAGTTGTGTGGGTGTTGGTAATATTTTAAGTAAAGTAGTAAAATGTAAGTAAAAGATAATATTCCTTGTGTTTAAATTAAAGGGTTATTACACCCACATTGCAAAAACCACATTAAATTAGCCATACAGATAACAGAAGTTTTTTCCTTTGTCATTTTGTTGCCGATAAAGAAACAAATGTGTTAAAAAAGTGAGTAGTTGAGGGATCATTGATCTGATCTGAGAACGGAACAGTGAGAGAGGGTCCTTCCTTCATTTTCATTTTCCTGCGTGTGTGTGTATATGTGTGGTGTGTGGTGGCCGTGCTCTTCTTCAGGTGGGATCTGTGTGTGTGTGTCCAGTTCTCTCTTCTTTCAGTGTGGTGCACATTTATTGTAAATGAGTATCAGGATCCACTCCATTTGCAGTTCAACAACCTGTAGTGAAATACAGTGAAAGGCATTAGCTACGACTCCCAGCTCAGTCTGATGTTTAATGTTTTTGCATTACAGGAGTGCTAGTGTGTTTGTGTACAAAAGAGAAAACAAGAAAGGAGGGGAATGAAAGGCCGAGTGAGAGAGAGCAGGTGTTGGAGTGGTTAATGGCTGATGGCGTGAATAGCCAGCCCTGTCCGTTAGGAATGAACCTCTGCTTTGTCTCGCCAGTCAACAATGAACACCGAGCAGCACTCAAACACGATCCATCAGGCGTTCTTCACAGACAGCTAAACATTTAATGAATTCATTACAAACTTCCTTCTCCCTACTGCCAGGCAATTTAGAGCCACTGACAGTGACTTAACCCTTTGGAAATATGGGGACCATCTGTTGTGCACATTGAAATCAACAAAAAACACTAGGGAAGTTTTCACACATGTTGTACACTGCACAGGTAAATGGAGACAATCTGGGAAAAATTAAACCCGCACCTCTTTCTACTCCAGTCAGCTCTTTAGAATGTTCCTTACATCTAGTGTGTGACCATTGGCTGGGCTCTGACCCAAACACTCTACACATGTATCCACAAGGGTTTTAGGAAGCTTGTTTAGACTGCAATCATCAATAGATGATACTCCTTTAAAATGATTTTCATTACAGAAAAATTACAACTATTCTGTGTTTTCTCCTGTTTTATGTACACGTGACAATTAAGAACAAAATACTTTGCATTCAGACCGTAATCCACATTAAACCACCATTATAGAACACTTCTGCTAATAGGAACAATAATAACATACACTGACGACTCAACTCACTCAACTCAAATGAGGACTTTCATTGAGAATAAATGCAAATACATCATTCTTTTTCTACTACTTAAACGTACTCAATGTGCAGTGTAATTTAAAACCAGACGAAGAGAGAGCTCGGTGCATCCATGAGAAAACAAGGAAGGAGCACAGGTCAAAGGTGGACGCTGAGATTTTAAACTTAACTATTTTCAGAAAAGTGTGAATAAATGTAATGATAGATTTATTTACAATCAATGTTCTATTACTCATCAGCAGTGAGAGATCAGTGCAGCAAGAGTCAAATAACTAATACTGTATGGAACACTGACCAGACGACCAGGCCCACACTTTAGTATTCACACTTGAAAATCAATACTTACAGTAAAATCCTTAAAGTACTCAAAGCATTTGGCTTGTTGAGCCATTTTGGACAGATGATTTGTTTCTCTCTAACTCCAAGTCATACTAGTTATCGTAGTCCTGTGTGTTTTATTATAGTCCTCGCAAGTAGTTAACAGGGAAATGCAAGTTCACCTGCTGCCTTGAAAATGCATAACAATGTTTTTTAGTTGATTGAACTTTTTATAACTTCTTTCAACTTCATACTTTGAGTTAAAACAAATAATTATTGTACTTAATCAATGCCAAAAACTTCCTTTAACTAGTCTTTAACAGGCATATATTTCTGCAATAATCTAGCTTACAGTTTCAAGTTAAAACAACTTAACTACATTTAAACTACTTTCCATTTCAAGTTAAAAGGATTTAAATTCCACATTTGTTTTAATTTACATGTATATGGCCGTTGTCAGGTACCCCCAGCAATGGTGACACTAGTCCTTTCTTGTTTACTACAAAAGTGTCTATATTTTGGTCTAGTTTCTTTGTGTGGGATCAATAATGTTAACCATCTCTTAATTTCAAATGAGACCAACCCTCAAATTATAAACAAACCGGATCAAGAGTTAGAGTTATACCTGATGGCTTGAACCCAATCAGCTGCACCACCTGTTTTAATTGAAGAGACATACACAATACCAAGTCATATTTAAATGCCAACAGTATGATGTATGTATGTAACAGTGTATTCATGAATGCATAAATATTACTTACTTGATTTCCTGATGCTGGTTTTATAGAGAAATTCACAAAGCTCTCCTTTCTGAAGCTCTCTGTAAGACAAAAACACCTATTTGTATTTCAAGTTAGCATTTTCACTTTCAGGACAAACACATTTGTTTATTCACTTCAATTCAGTTTTATTAATGTAGCGCCAAATCATAACAGATAACTGGGCACTTTTTATATAGAGCAGGCCTAGACCGTACTCTTTAAAATATTATTTACACAGACCCAACAATTCCAAACACGAGCAAGCACGAGGCCAAAACATGTAAGACAAAGATTATAAAAGCAAGACAAAATACAAAAGAAAGAAAGCTTCATAAAATACACACAGGGGAGCAAAAATGCAAACAATATGAACAACAAAAGAACATTGTGAGAATTCTCAATATAAAATCTTTTGGTTCTTTCTGTATGCAGATCTCCTTTATTTGCCCTTCTATCTAAACAATGAATGTCATTTATTTGTAGCTTTGTCTCTGCAGAACAGATTTCTGCTGATGAGATAAACCAAAATATGAAATGAAGTGAAATGGCATCTGATGTCTATTCTCACCACTCATCATTTACTTATTTCAGTCACAAAGTGCTG
>NC_060170.1:3041296-3067339 GCF_021292245.1 Micropterus dolomieu | reverse complement strand
GTGACAATTAAGAACAAAATACTTTGCATTCAGACCGTAATCCACATTAAACCACCATTATAGAACACTTCTGCTAATAGGAACAATAATAACATACACTGACGACTCAACTCACTCAACTCAAATGAGGACTTTCATTGAGAATAAATGCAAATACATCATTCTTTTTCTACTACTTAAACGTACTCAATGTGCAGTGTAATTTAAAACCAGACGAAGAGAGAGCTCGGTGCATCCATGAGAAAACAAGGAAGGAGCACAGGTCAAAGGTGGACGCTGAGATTTTAAACTTAACTATTTTCAGAAAAGTGTGAATAAATGTAATGATAGATTTATTTACAATCAATGTTCTATTACTCATCAGCAGTGAGAGATCAGTGCAGCAAGAGTCAAATAACTAATACTGTATGGAACACTGACCAGACGACCAGGCCCACACTTTAGTATTCACACTTGAAAATCAATACTTACAGTAAAATCCTTAAAGTACTCAAAGCATTTGGCTTGTTGAGCCATTTTGGACAGATGATTTGTTTCTCTCTAACTCCAAGTCATACTAGTTATCGTAGTCCTGTGTGTTTTATTATAGTCCTCGCAAGTAGTTAACAGGGAAATGCAAGTTCACCTGCTGCCTTGAAAATGCATAACAATGTTTTTTAGTTGATTGAACTTTTTATAACTTCTTTCAACTTCATACTTTGAGTTAAAACAAATAATTATTGTACTTAATCAATGCCAAAAACTTCCTTTAACTAGTCTTTAACAGGCATATATTTCTGCAATAATCTAGCTTACAGTTTCAAGTTAAAACAACTTAACTACATTTAAACTACTTTCCATTTCAAGTTAAAAGGATTTAAATTCCACATTTGTTTTAATTTACATGTATATGGCCGTTGTCAGGTACCCCCAGCAATGGTGACACTAGTCCTTTCTTGTTTACTACAAAAGTGTCTATATTTTGGTCTAGTTTCTTTGTGTGGGATCAATAATGTTAACCATCTCTTAATTTCAAATGAGACCAACCCTCAAATTATAAACAAACCGGATCAAGAGTTAGAGTTATACCTGATGGCTTGAACCCAATCAGCTGCACCACCTGTTTTAATTGAAGAGACATACACAATACCAAGTCATATTTAAATGCCAACAGTATGATGTATGTATGTAACAGTGTATTCATGAATGCATAAATATTACTTACTTGATTTCCTGATGCTGGTTTTATAGAGAAATTCACAAAGCTCTCCTTTCTGAAGCTCTCTGTAAGACAAAAACACCTATTTGTATTTCAAGTTAGCATTTTCACTTTCAGGACAAACACATTTGTTTATTCACTTCAATTCAGTTTTATTAATGTAGCGCCAAATCATAACAGATAACTGGGCACTTTTTATATAGAGCAGGCCTAGACCGTACTCTTTAAAATATTATTTACACAGACCCAACAATTCCAAACACGAGCAAGCACGAGGCCAAAACATGTAAGACAAAGATTATAAAAGCAAGACAAAATACAAAAGAAAGAAAGCTTCATAAAATACACACAGGGGAGCAAAAATGCAAACAATATGAACAACAAAAGAACATTGTGAGAATTCTCAATATAAAATCTTTTGGTTCTTTCTGTATGCAGATCTCCTTTATTTGCCCTTCTATCTAAACAATGAATGTCATTTATTTGTAGCTTTGTCTCTGCAGAACAGATTTCTGCTGATGAGATAAACCAAAATATGAAATGAAGTGAAATGGCATCTGATGTCTATTCTCACCACTCATCATTTACTTATTTCAGTCACAAAGTGCTGTGAAGGTGCAGGAGAGAGTGTCATTCACAGCAGTGGTGGACATGTCACTGACCATTGCATTGACATAAAGATGAAATAAACGGATTCAACAAATGTAGCGAGGTATTTACTGAGACTACATATTGTAAATGAGGCCAGCTGTAGTTCTCCTGATTAGCATTAAATGTTCCATATTAGGAAAAATCCACTTTTTCATGTCTTTTTATCATAAATATGTGTCCCCGGTGACTCCCATATTATGGAAAAAAAACCCATCCTCTCTTTTTTCTCCTTCTCAGTCTTGCAGTAAACGTGTGCAAACACGTAGTTTGAATTTGGCTCCCTTCTTGACGTAATGGAGAGATGTGTGTAGCATAGGACCTCCTCCAGCCCTTCAGTGCAGTAGATGGCCCCGCACACTGAAAATACCGCTCTCAGACCCACTGTCCAACAACACCAGCTGAGCTAGAGCTGGAGGTTGTTCAGTATGTCTTTCAGAAAGTGCTTTTACGGTTATGGAAAGTTAAACATTTTCTGGTTTTCCCTCTGATGTCCTCTCACTGCTCTGCCTCAGCTCTCTGTGATTTACTGATGGACAGATAGCTTTACTTGTTGCTAGCACTACGGTAACCGCTAGGTGTTGCTAACTGTACCTGTTGTTATCAGCTGGCTCTGCCCGAACTGAATACAACTAACTTGACTTTGACTCTCCCTCTGTGTGTGTGTGATATAACAGCCTGAGATTTTACACCTACTTTTCTCAGACTTTATATTTTAGGCAGTTTCCTGACAGTTTGGTAATAAATCAGTATTTATATACATTTCCATTTCCACCTACAGATTTTGCACATCTAAACAGGAATTATTTATCATAGATTACCTTACAAAATATCTCCCCTAGCCTTATAAGTAATACTTTAGTTAAGACCATGTCACACAGAGTACACACACAGCCTCAGGTTATGCAGCCTACCGTTCTTGATGACCAATGATGTTGAAGTGGAGCTGGGGGGTCCAGAGGTCTCACTGGTCTCAGGGCTGGAGGCAGTAGGTGGACTACGCCCCCAGGAGGTAATTGGGGCCCTCTGGGAAGGTAGGAAGCTGGTTGGCTGGGAACAGTTCTGAAATACATCTCAACTCAATCAGAAGTGCAGCAAAGTGATGATTTTATCCTAAAGTACAATATGTGGACATTACTGCTATACCAAAAATGGCCACATAAAAGCAAAGTCAGAGTTGCAGTAAAACAAACATTGGTATAGAGGGAATTTATTTTCCAGCCTTTACTGATGGATCACTGTTGTGTGCTTGTTACGCACTCACCGTGAAAGATAAGGCCTTCCTCTTTTCTTTGATCCTCTTTATGGCATTCCTCACCTAAATGAGAAGCAGCGTTTACACCCACTGGTTTGTCCAAAAGGCTGGCAGCCCCGCATACCAAACAAAGATACATTCTGATATTCTGCCGCAGTGGTGACAGACAGCAACACTGACAATGGACTGCATGCCTTCTTACCTCACTGTTGTACACAGCATACACTAAGAAGATATACAAGCCCTATGGAAGATAAGAGACACATTACAAAGCACATGTGAAAGGTGGAAAGTGGAGAAGAATTAACTGCATTCATACAGCTTTTGTAGACAATCTTCAACAAGTACGTTTAGTACTCCACTTTTCCATCTAAGTCAAACTCTGCTTTTCCCTTTACCAATAAAGAGAGAACCATGTATTGCTAAATACATGAATACAAACCTCATTTCTCTCGATATGTGTGGTTTTCTACTCCCTTTTAGCACAGGTTTCAGTTGGATTCTGATACTCAACTCTTAGCTCAAGTCAAATCAATGTCTCCATGTCTCTTGGTTTACTATTACAGTGAAAATATTCACCAGAATTGCAATTTTGTGAGTCTTTTCTCTAATATTGCAGTTTGCTGACCTCATGTATGTGCTGTGATGTACAGTATTTATCTTTTTAAAGAAAAATACTATAAAAGTGTGTTCCCTTCGCCAACCATAAACAGTCCACTGCAGCAGTAGTAGCCCAAACACCTCACAGTTTTTTCTGGATGCTTAAACACTAACAGTCAGTCTTGAAGCGCTATTTCTTGAACCATTAACACTTGACAACTGAATGCACGTTCTCTGCTTTAAACTCAGTGTGCAATTTTATAACACACTTTTTTCAAAACTGTAGACACAACTTGCTGCTTTACACTCAGTTTGCAATTCAATAACACAATTCTATAAAAACTGTAAACATTCCTCTGTTTTGCTACAGTGTTTTGCCAATTGGCATTTCACATTTAGATTATTAGTTCACTTTTCTATCAGAGGAGGAGCACTATGCATAAATGGGCCATAGGTAAACATTTGGTTTGGCTAACAATGGATGCATTAGAGGGGTAAGAATTAAAGGAGGAAAATGAGGGCATGGACGAGAAAGGGAAGAAAGAAGAGGAGGATGAGGAAGAGAACAAGGAGGTGAAGAAGTAAGAGGAGGAGAGGGCAAGATCAAGTAGGATGGGGGAGAAGGAGAGGACCAGGAAGAGGAAGAGGGAGGGGAGTCAGGAACATAACTGATGAAATCAGAGCCACTGTGATTGACCATGTTGTCAACCATGGGAGGAGCATGAGAGAGGCTGGGCAGTGGATTCCACCAAATCTGAGTCGCTATACTGTTGCAGGTATCATCTGGTTATTTTTGAAATTAGAAGCGGTAAGTAACTACTGGTTCAGTAATATGCACTGTAAAGACAAGGATCTTTTACTACTTTATCAATCAAATGCTTTTACAGAATTGTAAGAAAACCAGTATCTGGTGGAACAGGTCGACTGTTGACCCACATTCTAAATATGGGCATTGCAAATAACGGCATCGCACTCAGAACTATAGGACCACATAGGGGCAAATACCACAATGTTCCAAAACATCAGAGTCTCTCTGCACTGAATGAAGCAGCTGTACAGAGTCCCTTTCAAAATAAACTCAATTCATGTAAATTACAGTTTTTTACAATTGCTTACACACTAAAATGTTATATAACACATGGTCAGTGAAACCTTACACTCAGGGAGCAAAACTAAAGCCCAGATCTGTACAACTATAAGCACGTTCTCAGCCTCACACCTTTTGCAAAACACTAGACACAGTGATTGCAAAATACACACAGGCTACATTAGACACAAAAATCTCACACAATGTCTCGTCTAAAATGCCACACCTGTGAACCAATTGATCAAACATCGCCATCAGGTGTACAGACAATTAGGTGCACAACTCTAAACTCACCAATCTTGTGCAAGCACTATAAAAATGCAGCAGGTGAGTTTACCTGTTATCAACAAAAATGGAAGGTAATGTTCCAGTAAGAGAGAGGATGAGAGGGAGACCAAGAGGACATGGACAAAGAAGACGAAGACCAAATTTATCAAATGATAATAGAGCAACATATATATATATACTGTTGCAACAGTAATTCGGACATTTTGACAAGAGAACAGGTGAAGTACATTAGTGTCTACAGTACATTACAGTATAATCAGTAAATACAGTATATAGCTTACAATATCCAGTACATCAGTACTCTGTATTTATTTTTGTAAATTCTTGGTCTACAGGATTGAGGGTCGACCTCATCAAAGTGGAAGGGGCCGAATATTCTCTGAAGAACAAGAGAGAGCTATCATTAACATGGTTTTGGCCAATAATGCAACACGCCCCAGAGAAATTCAACCAAACATCCTCAATGACAACACAGTGTTACAATAATGTTCATCAGGTGGGGGGCGAATCCTTAAAAAACATCACATACAGATGAAACAACTCAACATAGTCCCATTTGAACAAAATTTGGAGAGAGTAAAAGACCTGCGGCATGAATATGTGGAGGTATCTACTGTAATGCACACTGCACAAATAACCCTTTTTCACGTAAATGTATAGTAGGCTGACAATGAACAACACAATGTTGTCTATCTTTCAGAGAGTTTTACAAATGGAAGCTGCTGCAATCCAGCATGAATTTATCTTCATGAAGCTGGATTTAACCTGACTAAAGTTAGAAGAAGGGGGAGAAACATCATTGGGCATAGAGCTATTCTCAATGTGCCAGGCCAGCGTGGTGGTAACATCATCATGTGTGCTGCCATCTCCCAGAATGGGGTCCTCCACCGCCATGCCACATTTGGTCCTTACAACATGGCCCGCATACTCACATTTTCAGACAGACTACACTACATCATCACAGTTGAAAACCAAATGGATGCAGAGCAGATGAGATACATTATTATCTGGGACAATGTATCTTTCCACCGATCTGCTCTGGTCCAAAACTGGTTTCATCAGCATCAACTATATATACTCCAATACCTCCCACCATACTCTCCCTTCCTTAACCCTATTGAGGAGGTTTTTTTGGCATGGTGGTGGAAGGTTTATGACCTCCAGCCCTATATCAGGATGCCCCTCTTTCAAGCTATGGAGGATGTGAGCGATCAAGTGGATGCAGCATCTGTGCAAGGGTGGATTTGCCAATCAAGACGATACTTCCCTCACTGTCTTGCAACAGAGGACATAGACTGTGATGTGGACAAAGTGCTATCGCCAGATACAGCCAGGCAAGAAGAGATAATTAGTTTTTTTTGTTTTTTGTACTGTACATTTCTGTACTTCATACTTTCCACAATTAGTTTTGCTGAAAATAAATATATATCAGAATTGTACTGTGTGTGCTGTGTTTGGTCAATATATCCAATACTGTATCTCTGAAAATTCAAAGTCATTATACATCCATTATAAGATGTATAATGTTTTGCTTTTTGTTGTAAGGTTTTGTGGTTACAGTTTTTAACAATTGCTTAGACACATTTCTATAATCATTTTAACTTTTGCTACGTGTATTTATCATTTTGCAACACAAGTGCATCACAGTGCAAAGTTTTGCAAAAAGTATCTTAACTACCTGAACTTGTTTACAGTTTTTTCCAACTGCTTACACACAAAATCTTTACATGTCACACAATTTTTGAAACATCTCACTCAAACAGCAAAACCTCATCTCAAACCACCAAAACAATTAGCTATTTCTCAGCTTTTCAGTCAGTTTTCAATTGCATAAAACACTTTTTTCAAAACACTACAAACAATTCTCTACCTAAGACACAAAAATCTAACAGGAAGTGACCTGCTTTCCTTTTCCAAACACAACCAATCAAAATGCTACACTTCTTCTCCAGGTCACACAGCCACTCCTCACATGTGCAAACACTAACTGCTTAACTGATCACTAACCAATCACTGCTTTAGTATACAGTAGACCTATACATAGGTTAAAGGTCAAATTACCTGTTTTGAACAATGGATGCCAACAATGGACAGAGAGGAAAAGTTCAAGGAGGAAGAGTTGGTAGAAGAGGAGGAGGAAGAGGAAGAGGAGACTGAGGACGACGATTACGAGGAGGAAGAGGACGAAGGCAAAGAAGAGAAGGAAGGAGAGCCATCACGGATGAGATCAGGGCCACACTTATTGATCATGTGACCACAGGTTGACCATGAGCGAAGCTAGACTGAGAGTCCAGCCCAAGTTGAGTCGCTTTACAGCGGCGTCCATAATTTGAACCGTTTGCAACATTATATTGGTTATTTCAGCAGTATAGTATTGTTAAATAAGTATTAATTTTTGGCAATAAAAGAAAAAATTATAGTTTTGGTTTACATATGTTTATGGTTTAATTTCTTGAATGTTACTGTATACAACACTGTACTACTGTTACAACTGTAAAAATAACTGTTTTTCCAAATAAGTATTTGCTGTTTCAACATTGCATTTGGTGTTTACAGTTCATTTTTCAACACATCTTAGCAGATTAGTTTTACTCTACAACATTGTATGGGAGTGTACAAATACACCTGCGAAAGACAAATGAGCTTTAGATTTAGAACAACAGTGTGTGCATGGTATATCCAATAATTTCCATCCATCCATCGTCAACCGCTTATCCTACGTACAGGGTCGCGGGGGGCTGGAGCCAATCACAGCTGGCATCGGGCGAAAGGCAGGGTACACCCTGGACAGGTCGCCAGTCCATCGCAGGGCCACACATAGACGATCAATCACTCACACTCACACCTAAGGACAATTTAGGGTCACCAATCAACCTAACCCGCATGCCTTTGGATGGTGGGAGGAAGGATTTTGGTGTGTTTATGGCATTTTGAATGCAGTGTTTCATTTTGAAGGACATATGAGGCATTTTGCATTTTTTCCGAGCAGTTGGGAGAATTGTGTGTAGAGTTTTGGAAAAAGGAGACATAGTTTTGAAAATGTGTGTAAGCAGTTGGAAAAAACTGTAAGGTTTTGCCAAATGAGTGACTGATTTGACAAATGGATTTAGGCGACTGAGTGTTTGATTCAGTGTGTTAGCAATTGTGAAAAACTGTAATAGTGAAAATATGTGAAAAAAAAAGGTGAAAATACTTTTTCATACAGTCTCTCCTGGAAGGCGTATGTGCCACATGAAAAGTGATGGAAATACATGAAATGAAAGAGAGAAGTTCAAACCCTGTTTACTTTCTCAGTGGGCATATATGTCAGCTTGGCTCTGTCAGAAAGTTACAGACATGGCTGGACATTCCAACATTGGAATAGTTTGGGGTTAGGGGGTTTCAGGCACTTCTGTTGGAGTGTACTGGTAGATTTGGATGCATCATGTGGTCTCAATCAGAATATCTGTTACTAATAGGAAAACTAAAATTCTTTCAAACTTAATAAAAACCCATCTGGGCATTTTAATGATTTTGGCGTCCCTATCTTTAGGATTACATCGTTTGACTGTGCCTTCCAGTAAACACATTTCCATTAGAAAAATTATTAATTAAGTGCCACCTCTATGGTTAAGGGTTGGTTCAGTTTAGGCAGCTAAAACTACATTGTTAAGTGCAGAGAAAGATTGTGATCAGTGTAGTCAGAAAACAATGTTGGCTGTTGGTATAAGACACAGGATGCAAACTGCAATCTTCTGTGTCAAAGCCAGACACAAACCAAACCATCCATTCACGCCTCATCCCTAAGAGGCTTTGCCTCTGAGAAAGTCAGTCATTATTCACATGAACGGGTTTTGTCAGAAAAACACAAACATAGGTCATTATATCTAACTGCTTTAATTCACACACTGAATAAAAAGGTACACATAGATCACAATGTACACAATGAGGACATGAGAAACTAAGAGGGGAGTTGCTGATTGGGTAGAATAGGAGATAAGCTGATTGGTTGCTTGCTGCTGTTGTCAAGAGCCCTCAGTTCACACTTCAGAAGAATTCACATGGCCGAGTCTATTTTGGAGCAGATATATGCATAAGCAGTGTTTGCATGCATAAAGTGATTAAAGCAATGATGTCTTAGAGGTGGAGCCCAAGTAGACTCTGCTCCTTAGGATCACAACAGAACTATGACAAATGAAAAGATAACATTTTTTAAACTTTGATTATAGGGTCTAATTTCATAATTATGACAGTAAACGGTCAGCGACAGAAATAAAATTGCCATACTGTAGTGTGTAAACTTGTGTTTACGCTGCATCACACCATTACCAACAGTATGTCTAATAAATCTAAAAATAAGTATACTCAGTCAGACAATAATTCAGTGTTGATGCAGAAATTTAGTGGAAGGAATCAGAAGTGGAAGATTTAGTGACAAATAATATCAGATTCCGGGACCAGAAGTTTTAGTGAATTGAATACTCTGCTGGATGTTATTAGTGAGCCCTATTTTGCTCTACCAGCTCTCATCTGCTTTCCTGGTTCATAGACCTAAGACTGTCCGTCATACTTTGATTTTATAAACTTTTGAAGTAGCTCAGTAAAAAAAAAAAAAAAAAGGATTTTTGGTAAGAAAAAGAAAAAGGGCTGGCCCCGCATTATCCTCCTACCTACATGAGGAAGAACTCCTTCTCTAGTGTTATCTGCCCTAAACTGGACACCAGCAGTAAATCTAAATTAACTAGCAGCTCTCCGGGGGTCACCCAGGGGCTAGCTCATTTTGATTAATTAAAGAGCGGGAAAGAGCACAGGGTTGTGGGTGGAGTGAGAAAAGACAAGGAGAGAGGGATGTAAAGAATGGACCATATCAGAAAAACAAGTACAGTGTATGGAAAAGGGTGAGAGAAGAGTGTCTGAGAAAGGAAGTAAATGTTATGTTATCAGGGGAGGAGAGCTGGAGGTAGATGTGGTATGACCTTTCGTTCAAAGGCCTGACTCCCCCCCACACACGTGCATGAATACACAGTCACAGTTATAATGTTACAACTGCAAATGAGCAGGTACAGACATTACATGTGCCACACAATACACTACAAAGCTATGACACACACATACGCATCAGTAGCTGCAGAGGTCATGGAACTATGCTCATGAATGAACATGAGAAAGACATCATTTTAAAGCTATAGTGAATGATGTTTTGTTTCTTTTTAGAAATAATCTCAAACTCTTGTGAAGACTTGAGTTTTTGCATCAATACAGCACACACAAACGTCTTTGAATATTCACACGAAGGAGCAACTACGCACTGATAGTATAAATGAAACACTTTTCTGTATGTAGGATAGTAAAACTCAGATACACACAGGTGTCCAAATGTGTAAAGTATGGATGTGTGTTCCTCACTTGTTTTACACAATCTGAGGTTCTAGGAAAAGGGACTCTATGCAGCTGGTTCATCCAATGCAGGGAGACTCTGTTGATGTTTTGGTGTTATCTGCCAGTTTGTGGTCCTGTTGTTCTCAGAATTTGATGCAGTAATTTGCAATGACCATATTTACAATGTGGGTGTCCTCCTCTGGGGTGCACTGTCCACCTGTTCCAGCAGATATTACTACTCAAACATTTGATTGCAGAAGTAACAAATCCTTGTCATTACAGTGCGTATTACTGAACCAGTACCAGTGCTGTACAGCACTTACAGCTACTTACCAGTTCTCATTCAACAATATAGCGGCTCAGATTTGGTTGAACCTGTTGCCCAGCATCCCTTAAATAGCGCTTTGAGGCATTTTGAGGCAACATGCTTCATCTTAAAATATTACTAGCTCCTTAATGGAATACAGTGAGTTTTTGACAGACTGCCCTATGGCTACTATACAACACTATAGTAAAACTATGCTGAGTGTGAGGTGACTAGCATCATCACCAAGGGTAAGAGGCAGACCTCTGACAAAACACAATGATTTTTACTCCACTAACATTAATGGAAGACCATGCCAGCCAATACCAAGCCATTGAAACTGCCAGCTATTTGTCCCTATCCAGGAAAAACGCTTAAAATAACATAATATTCACTCTTGTCTGCCATTGATCTGGGAAAAGTTATTCATCCCGTCGGGAATATTTCTTGTTTTTGGTGACCCCTTTACATTTCCTCTAGGGCCAAAATTTCCCACCTGCATTTATTTTCTTACCATTCCTGTAAAATTTGCCTTAAACACCTATCCAAGGCATACCCAAAGTAAGCTGAATGCTGTTCTTGAAGAATTACTGTAAGTGCTACTGGCATTGAGTAAAATAAATTTAGTTTAAACAGACTAAAAGTAGAAGGTTTTTTCATTTAGCCTCAAAATGTTTGCAAACAAATGCCAGCAGACAACAATAGCTGGGACTTACCTGGTCCAAGTTTAACTTTTATAGCAATACCACAGGAAATGTATATTTACACAGGTTGCCACAAGGGTGCCTCCCGTTTCTTGTGGCAGACTACTACCAGGGCACCAACCGATCTACTGCACATATGGAACAAGTCCGTCAAGCTGAACAGAAGTAGTCCGCGTCAGTGGTGTCCACAGCTGTCTGTGTGTCCATCTGCTCCAGAGCATATTTGAGGCTTTACGCAGATGTTTTTCTGCCGGTTGACTATGAACTTTCTAGTTCTAGCTAGATATCAGAATTTAATTGGCTACACAAAGTGCCAGTCATCAGCACAATTGGTTGCAAATGGCTTGGTCAACCCACAAACAACAGGGGCTGGCATTTCCTTACAGCACAGGCTCTTGTTGGCTATTGTAGGTCATGAATTCAAGGAATTCATAAGCCATTTTAAAAACAAGATATCACAATTTTTCCCTCCAAACTGGAGTTGTTACGTTTTTAATGAAATTTTTGGCCAGTCTGCTGGCAAATATGAAATGATGCAGCAGCAGTCCCTGGGTATTTGTTGATGGAAAAATGTGTTTTGGAATTTTTACTTAATTGGATCATCTGGACCTTTGACAATGTAACAAGACTGTTTGAATGTTTGAATGTAATCAATCGGTGGATTAATGAGGCTTCATAGATGAGTTGCATCAATTTGGATTGTAGGTGGGTGGTCTGACAGAGGCGCTGTTTGTACACACTGTTGTGATTCTATCTTCTATTATAGATTGCATTGGTTGAATCACAAGAATTTTTGCCTTCCAGCGGTGTATCTCATGAGTATCGACTTTGCAGTTGTGTGCACATCCTGAAAGCTGCCAAAGTTAAAAGGTTAATACATAAATCAAACAAACAGGGCAGGTTTCAAAGAAATGTGAACACTCAAGCTCCCCTCAAGATGAAACAGTTGATGCTGAAATGGTAAATGCAGCCCAGCTCCCCATGCACTTTGGGCACTGCTGACCACCGCTGACACAAGGAGGTGCATGCCATGCATTTTCACCTGCTAGCAAGGAGCTTTTTGGCTAAACTACTACATATAGATGATATTAAGCTATGCCCTCTAGATCCACCCCTGTGTGCTGTAGTGGATTAGAACTTGACCCCACCCATTTTTAACCATCAGAAGGAATTGAAACTAAAGAGCCAACCTACCACTGTTCTCCGGTCACATCACATCACAATACATGCATTATAATGTCATGGGACATTTCAACTTGAGCTGTACCACATGCTTAAACTGAGCTTGGGTTAAAACTGTTTTTAAATACTGAGTTCCTAACAAACGGAAATAGTTACAAGAAGTTCTGAAAATAACATTTCTGCTGAGCAGGTATTGTACAGTGGTTTGTAGAGCTTTTTCACTGAAAATAGCAGCCTGCTGAAAACAACAACCTGACAGCGTTGAGAGTCAACCAAAACAGTATGGCTAATGTTTTCACAATGCCATTTAATACATTATTATCATGAAAAATATTTATTATAGCCACTTTAATGATGACAAATTACTTTTTTTTATTTTTTAAAAGTTGCCAGTTAGTACACATAATCTTAATCTTGAACATAATTAAAATGAAAATTTCACCATGTTGACAACTTGATATTATAGGATGGTATTAATTTGATTGATTGATTGATGATTTGTATTAAGTGTAGGTTGGAATTTTTATGTACACCAGTTTGGGCAGCTTTAAATAACTTCTTATATTACACCATTATCCGAATTGTAAAAAGCTTTAGATTTGGATATGAAAAGTTTGAGGATATCACATGTCTTTGTTTACCTGGAAGGCATTGAGAATGATGAAGACATAGGCGACTACTACAGACAGATGGACCAGCACTCCGCACAACCAGGTCAGACCCAACACTGGCAGCAGGATGAGAACTGGACGGGTCACAGCCCTGCGGACATACACAGAACACACATACATGATCCATAAATGCACATACAATATGTGCATGAAGTACACACATACTCTCAAATAGAGATTAATAAGAATGGGTCTAAGAGACTAGTGAAGCAAAATTTCTCACTGTGTTGTGGTGCCATTTGGTTCCTCAGTACTCTGTATACCTTCTCTTTGTCAAGCATTTCATAAAACATGAGTATAGACCGACAGAAGGAGCCAGCAGAGTGGAGTTTTCAAGGTATTTCGATGACATTTTCTTCTCAAATATTTTCTCCTTGAATCTTCAACAAACATCTCTGCACAGCTATAGATTTTACCGCCTACAACAGTCATACTCCTGTTTCTTTGCAATCATCCTTTCAATGATCCTGGTGCTTATACGGCCAATAACCATTTCATGGGGCAAGGCGGAAAAGGTTGCCTTTGTTCAAACCACTATTGTTGTCACACTGCTGCACCTGGGTAGAGAGATTGAGTTTTCAGACTGCAAGGACAAAGCCAGCACCTACTTCCCTGTCTTCCCTTTTAT
Source organism: Micropterus dolomieu (assembly GCF_021292245.1). Classification (NCBI taxonomy): domain Eukaryota; kingdom Metazoa; phylum Chordata; class Actinopteri; order Centrarchiformes; family Centrarchidae; genus Micropterus; species Micropterus dolomieu. The sequence continues at coordinate 3,053,416 of NC_060170.1, read as the reverse complement.
TTTTGAAAGTCATTTTCCCTCTAATCTCCTGAATTCACGTAACACTGTAAAGCTGGCACAGACATCTACTTTCAGTCTATGTGTGAGGGAGTGAACAGATACATTGAGAGGGGGAATGGCGCTGTAGCTGCTCTCCTCAGCGGTAAGACATATTAGTAATTAGTAATATCTCCAGTATGCTGACCTCTAATTGTATAGCATCACATTCTGAGATCTGGGTCTTTGAGATTTCTGCCTGTAGGTGAATGGAGTTTTATTTGTGGTGCGTACAGTTTTGAAAAATGACATTAAAAAGTTCAACATCAGCATAGCTTCCCTGAATAATTGTTCCTATTACCCTGAATAACTCACATACCTCACTCCCAACAGTGTTCATTTGGGCTATTTATTTTGCAGAAAGTAAAAAAAGATATGTGTATACTATGCACCTGTGGTTATGCTGCTAGAAATATTGCTTGCATACATAACTTTGCTGTAGCAGAATTACTAGAACTGTTTGTACTATCATCCTGTAACCATAGCAACATAAACAGACCTGACACAATGAAAAGGGAAATTGTGTATGCTGCTCAGCCTCTGACTTGCAGTCATACAGCATGTATGCTGTAAGGAAGTTGAATATATAAAATATATAAAATTCTACATTGATTATATATTTTGCTTATTGTCCACAATCCATTAAAAGACTCAAACCAACAATGAATGTACTGTAATGAAGTATTGTGTGTATCCAAACCTTGATATCTCTTATCTTATTCTACTGTGCAATAAAGCTCCATTGTTGTCCACAAAGACAAATTAAATTAAAAACACATCTATGAGCTACACTGTTGCACTGGGAGACTTGTTCTTTCATTATACCATGAAAACACACACTATATTTTGACTCAATCACAATTATGCTAAATGTGGATTAGCCCTGACCACTGTCGCCAACAAATGTACTGTTCCCCTTCGAGGGAACTCGAACTGCGTCGGTGACGACACTATGGGAACGCCTCTGGGCGTGGCAGGGCTGAAATCATGAATGAAACTACTCCCATCCTATTGCCGTTGCTAGAACGGTAGCGTGTGACGGCGTAACTGGGGGACTATATAAGCACGCCGGCACACCGGACACATTAGCTTTTTTCTATTCAGCAGGCACTCTGGCATGTTTGAGACTACTCAGAAGAAAGCTACCACAAGACGAAAATACCTGGAAGGAGAAGCAGAGGAGATGGCTGGTGAGCAGTTCAGGCAGTGTGTCTTTCCATGCCCGCGCTACATCACGGCTGGGGACACTCATGCCCTGTGTGTTTTCTGTCTGGGGATGCCGCATTCCCGGGGAAATGTTTGCACGACCTACGCATAACATGTTATGCGTAGGTCTTGCAAACATTTCCCCGCTCCGTGGTCTTGCAAACATTTCCCCGTGGGTCCTGCGCACCGTAGTGGATGGCTACAGGCTGCAGTTCCGGGTCCACCCCCCGCAGAAGTTCAACGGGGTGGTCTGGACTGCGGTGCACGCGGGGCAGAGCCAGGTGTTGGGACAAGAAGTTCGCTCTCTGCTGGAGAAAGGGGCCATAGAACTCATTTCCCCGCCAGTCAGGGAGTCCGGGTTCTACAGCCGGTACTTCATAGTTCCCAAGAAGGACGGAGGACTGCGTCCGATTTTAGATCTGCGGTCCCTGAACCAATCTCTGAGGAGATTCAGGTTCAGGATGCTCACCATCCCCGCCATCATCAGTCACATCCAATCCGAGGATTGGTTTGTCACGATAGATGACAAAAGGCCTGCTGCACATGATAGCCCTGCAGTGGTGGCTGAAATCCGAGGGATTCTCCCCAAGGGGAAAATCCGCTCCGTCTGATACGGGTTACGAGCAGATGCCTTCGTTCCCTGTCTGTATGGAGGAAATCTTGGTTCCTGTCCCAAGGTCCCGTGTTGGGAGCGATCTGTCGCCGAACAATTATTTCAACAGACGCCTCACTCACGGGATGGGGCGCGGTCATGGACGGCCGCTTTGCGAGAGGCTCCTGGGAGGAGCATCATTTCTAAAGCTTGGCACATAAATTGCCTGGAAATGTTGGCGGTTTCAGAGCTCTGAGGAGTTTCTCCGCGGTCGCCACGTCCTTGTCAGGACTGACAACACGGCAGTGGTGGCCTATGTGAATCACCAGGGGGGGTCTGCGCTCGCGCCCGTTATGCAACTGGCACATCAGATCCTCCTGTGGTCCCAGCAGAGACTGCTGTCCCTCAGAGCGACATACGTCCCTGGGACCCAGAATCAGGGAGCAGACCTGCTGTCGAGACAGGGGCTGAGGCCTGGGGAGTGGAGACCCCCCGGGTGGTGGAGTCATTATGCGAAAGGTTCGGCCCCATAGACTACGCACTGTCCCCTGTGGTTCTCCCTCTCGCCCCCAGCCTCACTAGGGCTGGATGCCATGGTACAGACGTGGCCGAGGCTGCGCCTGTATGCTTTTCCTGTTTCCGGTCCTGGAGCGGGTGCATCAGGACGGTGTCAGTCTACTGCTGGTAGCCCCGTTTTGGCCGGCCCGAGTGTGGTTCTCGGACATAATATCACTCCTCGTCTCAGGTGGAGGGTCAGGTCTTTCACCCTTGCCCCGCCCTGTGGAGACTGTGGGTCTGGCCCCTGAGGGGGCCCAGTTCCTGGAGGCGGGCCTAATGGCGGGGACAGTGGAGACGGTGCTCAGCTCCAGAGCCCCGTCCACGAGAAGGACGTACGGCCTGAAGTGGAATGTGTTTGCCACCTGGTGTAGAGAACGGGCGGTGGACACAGTTACCTGCCCGGTTACTGTGGTGCTGGAGTTCCTCCAGGACCGTTTCTCTGCTGGCCTTTCCCCATCCACACTCAAGGTGTATTTGGCTGCCGTGGCGGCGTTCCACACCCCTCTGAGGGATGGGCCTCTGGGGAGGCTTCCACTGGTCGTGCGCTTCCTCCGTGGAGCCCGGAGGATGAGACCCGTGACTCGTTCCAGGGTTCCCACTTGGGACCCGGCGGTGGTTCTCGAAGCGCTGGCTGAGGCCCCCTTCGAACCCCTGGAGTCGGCTGAGGCCAAGCACCTGACCCTTAAGATGGCCTTTCTCCTCGCTTTCACCTCTCTGAGGATGGTGGGGGATCTCCAGGCACTTTCGGTTTCTCCTCAATGCCTGGAGTTTGCCCCGGGGAGGGTCAGAGCCATCCTGCACCCCTGTCCGGGCTATGTCCCTAAGGTTCCGTCCAGGTTGGCAGGGTCTACGGTGCTGCAGGCGTTTCATCCCCCACCTCATGTGACGGCGGAGGACGGGAGACTTCATCTGCTCTCCCGGTCAGAGCACTGAGTATTTACACTCTGAGGTCCTCCTGGTGGAGGAAAGCAGACCAGTTGCTGGTGTGTTTCGGGTCCCCCAAGACTGGGCTCCCCGCTTCTAAACACACGATCAGCAACTGGATTGTTCAGACTATTTCCCTGGCCTATCAGGTGCGTGGGTTACCTTCACGTATGGCCGTAAGGGCGCACTCTACTCGAGGCATGGCGCCCTCCTCGTAGGGGCTTCGCTCCAGGATTTGTGTGAGGCAGCTGGCTGGGCCACTCCTCACACTTTCATCCGGTTTTACAGTCTGGACCTTCCTTCTGCACCCGGCACCCGTGCGCTCTCCTCCTAGTCGTGCCTACAGGTTTTTGCACGCTGGGGGGGCAGGCGGAGGCTTCGGCGTGGAATAGTGGGTATTCTCGTTCCCATAGTTCCCTCGAAGGGGAACGTCTCGGGTTACGTATGTAACCCTTGTTCCCCGAGAAGGGGAACGAGACACTGCGTCGGTCGGCCACACCTCGCCCCGCCTGGAGTACCTTGCTTCATAGCAAAGAGCTAATGTGTCCGGTGTGCCGGCGTGCTTATATACTCCCCCAGTTACGCCGTCACACGCTACCGTTCTAGCAACGCCAATAGGATTGGAGTAGTTTCATTCATGATTTCAGCCCTGCCACGCCCAGAGGCATTCCCATAGTGTCGTCACCGACACAGTTTCTCGTTCCCCTTCTCGGGGAACAAGGGTTACATACGTAACCCGAGACGTTTCCGCCTTTTTGAGGAATGTTTGATGAAAAAAAAAGGTGGCTTAAATGTGTTTTAGGTTTTTAATTACTGAGACTTTTCTAAAGTTGATACTTTAGTATGTAACACATTTTCAAAGATTTATGACTTAGGCAGGAATGAATGGCTTTGAGGCTGAATGACACTGACAGGGTAGAAAAATACACTTACACTGTACATACATGCAAAGTCAGACTAATGTGTTGTTGGTTTGAGTCGTTGCAGGGGATTTGTTGACAATAAGAAAAATATGGCCAGACTCATATAAAAAATATAATCAATAATATAAAAGTAGCTGTATTTCTGTATGATGTGGTAAAATAACCGAACTAAGAATGGATTCCTTGGACAGTCAGGATTGTGTTTTCAAGGCCTTATAACAAAGATGAAGATGTACATGTATTACAAAAAAGCCTTCAAACAGTCCTCGGTAATTGGGATTGTTCAGGGAATGTCACAAACTTTAAAGTAACCATACTACCTTTACTGTTGCTTTCATAAGTCATGTTTTAGGCACTGATCATGTTGAGAATTGTCTAGAGGAACTAAACACTGCTCAATTGAAGCTGCAACATTAAAACACTTATAAAATAACAATTAATTTAACAGAATGTAGTTTTAAGTCAGACCCCAAAATGTAGCACACACACACACGGACACGCACACACATGCATACAGTTGTGTTGGGACCAGGTGTTAAGCTGATAAGCCCTTACAACTCCCACAGCAGACTCCCGAGCCTAAACTCCCAATCTCTCACACTGTCTCGATTGACTATGGCTGCTCGACCAAAAACGATTGTGCGATTCAGAGACAGTGTGAGAGAGCGTGGGCGTACGAGAAAAAGACTTGTGAAAGAGAGTGCATAAAAAGCAGGAGGAGAGAGAGAGCGACAGAGTGAGGTAGAGAAGCCATTGTATCTCACCAAGTGAGGTCAAAGGTCTGCATCTTTGATGCTGAGCTTGGACTGAGCATCTTAGCACGACGGCGAGCACTGGAAACTGTCACCATGACAACCCGACACAGCACAACTGCATTGACCTGCAGACAGAGGACAACAGCGTCAACATGGCCTTCAGCAAACAGGAGACATGCTGCTGCAGATCCACTTGGCCTCAAGCTCACATGTAGAGGAGGGAAAGTGTACCCTCCTCCTCAGGCTGCAGGAAATCACATCACAGTGAACAGTATTCAGCTGTACATCAGTTCACTTTTCATTGCTCCTGGTCTATCTGAGACACAAAAATAGAATATAGAGGAAATATAGAAGGATAGTGTATAAGCTCAATCTTCATCTGGAAGGGTCTTCCTATGATCTTCTGTTTGGGATTTTGGGGGATGATTGGGATCATTCAGGGATTATGTCACTCATGTTTTGTGTCTTTTTAAAAGGTGCCCTGTGAATATTCTTGTGAATAAAACCAGTTATGTTTGCGTGTCTACTAGAATGCATTGTGTATCTTGAGGCCTAACCAAACAGGAAGCTTCCGTCAGAAACCTGATTAAACCTTAAACCTGCACTCTATTGAACAGCCAGCTGGGATCGGCTCTTCTGGTTGCAAAAGAAGAAATTAGAAATAATGATAAAATGACCCTATTTCTCACCAGATTTATTACCTCAGTGAAGACTTTCAAAATGAGTTTATGGTCTCAATCGCTAGTTTCAAGTCTCATTTAATACAACATGATGTTCATTTAGTAAATTATGGTCCCATTTAGATAGACCATAAAGCAGAGTTTGCTTCAGGGTGGGATTATCTGTGATTGACAAGTCATTACCATGGCAACTTATCAGGCTAATCAGGCTAGAGTGACTCGTACCCACGGCCCTGTGTAAATTTAACCAGAGCCTAAAAAAATTATTAATTAGGAGTTCATTTAGTTTTTAGACTGTTGTTTGCTAGACAAAATTTTCAGCCCTGTTAAAATGGCAGTTAAGGTGAATTACAGATGCACCTAGCTAAGCAAGCTAACTAGCCCCACAAATGGCCATTAGTTTCACCGTCTCATCTAAATATGGTCACGTCAGGTGCCGCTGGTTGCAAAAAATCAACATGGCGGCACCCTATCGGCCAAACTTGAAAAAATGGGAGTCCACAAACCAGTGGGTGATGTCACGATGACTGCGTCCACTTCTTTTATACAGTCTATGGGCCTAACAAATGCTAAATACATTTCTCATCACCTGCATCATTTACATCCATGCCTGGCTAGCTATCAGTCTTCTTCTTCTCTGTCTTTTGCTAGTTGGTTAGGGCAGGAATGCATCATTTGCATGCTGTGCAAGTGTAGAGGTTAGTCCTGTTCACTGCATGGGGTACCTTTGAAGTCCACTTCAACAATGCCTTGGGCTTTAACAGTGAAAGCTGTCACTGTATACATTTGATATGGATTGTTATTATTGTTGTCCCTTCTCTCTCATCTTCCTCCTTTAAACTTTTAAAAATCAACTAATGTCAAACATTTTAACAATCATTACAAACAATATCACACTCAGCAAAAAAAAAAAAAAGTCAAATGGTTTTGGAGTATGGCCCATTCAAATGCAAAAGTTTTCAAAAAGCTCCACTAACAAACATTATATGATGCACCAGTTAAAAATAATTGTAAGGAGGTACAGGAGGTGGATGAGGGCACACACACACACACACACACACACACGGCATGAGATTACATACCGCCAAGACAAATATAACAGGTCCCACAAAGGCCCAGATGGTGTCAGTCTTCACATTGAGCCAGCAGTGGTTATCTGCCTTGTACTTGTCCACTGATACTGCCAGTGTTACACCAACAATTAGAACAGGTAGTCCTGAAAAACAATTTGATAAAAGAAAATTAACTGTGGTAGTGCTGTGACAATAAAGAAGCAGCATGTTTAAAGACATATTTATGGAACAGTGACTGCTGCTGTGTCTCTTAGTCTATTTAGTCTGAAGGGGAACATACAGGACATCTGCATGGAGAGCCGTGAGGAACACCTGAATATTGAGTGTTTGCGGTGCATATTCACACACTGTTCTCAGCTCTAACATGAACAGACGCACCTGCGAGATGTTTTTAAAAAAAAGCTGGGTTAAGGTTGCAGTATAGCATTACATCACATCTGTAGTCTGTCATATAATGTTTGTTTAAGCACTGACATAAGTTAACATCAGTAACTCATCATTCGATTGGACAAATAAGTCTAAAAGTCTAAAGGCCCATCTAGCAGCTTCTGTATGCTGCAATGTTTATTACACTCCCGAACATGAAAGAGCAAAATCCTTGTCTTGGGGTGGCATTTCAATTCAATTTTTTCATCTATTTATTTTAGAAATCATCATATACATCCTTTATATAAAGTTTGTTTGTGTAATATGAGTACATGGAATGGAAAACAGAATGTTTTCCATTCCAAAAAAACAGTGGTGGAATGATTCCACCACTGTTTTTTTGTAGGCTCTGAGAGAAGTTGAGATTTTGAGAGTACTTGAAGGCTATTATATATATATATATATATATATATATATATATATATATATATATGGTTTCACTCCAGCCTTTGCATCCCTGGTGTCTAGCCTGGAGTTCTGGGACTGTACTTTGGACTAACATACTGTTTGATGTTAGGCATGACATAACAAAAAAAAGTAGGCCACATTTTACATTTTTGATTAATAGTATACAATTTACATGATGTGAATGAAACAGCCCCAGCATTTCTTGTGACAGTGTTTTAATATTTAATTCCCCAGAAGGAATCAAACAGAAGCACTATTGAGCCACTGTAGCCATGTAGAGCTGCCCGCCTGTGCCCACCCCATCCTGTGTGTCCACACATGAACTCTCCCTATCTGTGTGAGAGAAAAAGGGAAGCAACTTTCCATATTCCTCCAGCAGCTGAACCAGGCAAAAGTTAATTCCACTCTCATTTCACTTCACAAGTGAGGTCATCAGGGACGGCTGAACACATTACCAGTAAAAGTGAACAAGATACTTTCTTGTTCTACATTGTATTAAAATATTTTCTCCTGTGCTTGTATTTGTTCTTCATCCTGATTTGAAAAATCACTTGTTTTTATCAAAATTACGCACAAACATGAGGGAGATAAAGTTTGTAAGTGTTAGAACAACAAGGCGAATAATTTGCAAATGTGACAACCACAGTTTGTTATGCTGATTTATCTGTCAGCATGCTTCTTAAATAAATTTCAATGTTTACTCATTAAGAAAAAATTTTACATTAAAGCAGATTTGATAGATTTGATCCAAACCTAGGTAACCAGGACATAAATCTCCAACTCCAACTTGACAAGTGACTGAATGGAGATGAGACTTTACCCCAGCCAATGATGTAGTAGAGCTTCATCCTGCGGTCCTCGCTGATGTTGACCGACACCACTTTGCTCCAGAGCAGCAGACCCTCCACCAGCATCCAGGCGAAGGAGGCCATGAAGAAGAGGTGGAGTAGTGCAGTCACCACGAAGCATGCTGCCTGCAGGATTACAAACATCCAAAAACAAAACATGGTTTCATCCCTGGGATGAAAGTGAAATTATTTTTTGAGTCAGTAATTCATCAATAGTAGTAGAAATCTGAGAAATCTGTGTCCAAAACACAGTATATTTCATGACCATAATAATATCTAGACTGAACTAAAACAATCGAAGATGTGGGTGGGAAGTCAGAGGTCAGAAGTTCAATTTGTGCCCTAATGTTGGCACCAGAGGAGATACAGGTCACAAAAAATGTTCAGCTTCCTCCTCATGATACTACTATCATTAACATAAGAACTCAAAGTTTTACAGTGTTTTGCTCTCAGCTTCTTACTATAAGTGACAGGTTCTTACACAAACACACTGTCAAAGTTAAAACAAGTTTTGTTTGATTTCAGTTTTAATGACGCAACAGTGGCCCACAGAAATGTGACTACGAGCACATATATTTTGTGAAGAAGGTAGAAAGAATACTTTATTTTATGAACATTCCACCTACTTTATTTATATTTTACTTACAAATATGTCGCATGTGGAGTCTCACCTCATTTGCAGATGCCCAGTCACTGCACATCAACAGCAGCTCGGCGATGCTCAGAGCAACAATCAGGTTCTTATGGACGGTGGTACGGTCTGATTTAGGAACACTGCACACGCACACGCACACACACACCCACACCCACATCCATGCATGCAAATACACACAGCATAAAATATTTGAATGAAGATCTCACAGTAGTTCTCAGGATTTTGGAAAAATGTTTCACTGTGGTGCTGTTGACATACCTACAGAGCACAATGGTTATTTTTTCCATTTATTGAGTTTTATGAAATGCTTTTCACCCTCTGAGCTTTACAGAGTGCACTCTGATGTTTGTGACTCACCCCACAGCGATGAAGAGGATGAAGGTGAAGAGGAGGCCACACAGAGACACTCCACAGCCAATGAACGTCAGCACCTGCAAAGCTTTTTCGTTCTCCAGGCTCCTCTAACACAGACACATATACGCACACACACACACACAAGCTGTAAATAGCAGCACATACTGTAGATGGAAGCCTACACAGACTACAAAGTTATAATTGGAGAGAGGAATGTTACCTGGGCTTCATAAACCTGCAGCAGCAACGCAAAATTGGTGGTGTGGTTGCAGTAGCACACAGTGTATCCATATTGTTTGGACACTACCTCACAGCCTTTGGTATTCCACCACCCTCCAGCTTCCAGACTAGTTACAGACACAAACAGCACATACTTACAAAACTACATGAATACAGGAATGCCAAGAATGTAACTCTCCTATCAAAAAGTTTTGCAGCATTTATCACATTTTTTTTTTGATGAAACAGGTAAGATAACTGTTGTATTACAGAGGAATCTGAGACCTCCAAGTTGCAAACTCTTTTCAAAATGTTCATTGGTACTTACTTGAGATCAAAATCCCAGAAGGCACACACTGGATCATACACAGTGCCAGTGGGATTCTGTAAAAAATATAGAATATATAATCAATACGATATCTAATTATGGGGCGGCTGTTGCTCCAGAAATAGAGCCGGTCGTCCAAAGCGCTTTGAGTGGTCAGAAGACTAGAAAGGTGCTATATAAGTACAGACCACTTCCCATTTAATTAAGAACAAAAATGGTGAAGATGTCAGATTTTGCTAACCTGTACTTTGTGCTGGAGCTTGAAGCGAACTGCTGTGCTAACCGTCTGGTCGTCTGCCAGCACTGTGGTGGATATGACAGAAGAGCCCAGGACAGTGCCCAAATACCTGCTTATTTACACAAAGTCATACATTATTATTATTTTTCCAGTACAGAAAAGGCTAATTTGTGGTTTAACTCTATCCAGTCAGTGTGCATTCTGATACTTTAGCATAGAGTAACTTACAGTTATGCCTGTGCTATGTAGGTTGATACCTTTATTCTAAAAGCTAAAATAAGAACTGAATAGTTTAATGACAAGTGTTGAAACATGCGAGGAATCTAAACAAAGCTAAAATTCCACAAAAACAGACACTTTAAACGGCAGAGGATCTCTTTTACTCTTAATTGTTTTATTGATCAAAGTTATCTAGCAGCTAGCTAAAACATTAATACTAAATGTATTAAATACCAAAAATTGAAAATACCACCTGCTTTGATTTAACAAAAGGTTTACTGGTATCTTCATACTTACAAAAATGCAAACCACCAATTTACTGTGAGCTATGCAAAACTACAATGTAGCAGGACTTTGGACCATTATCTGAGCAGACATGATGACTTGTCAAAGACAGGTGGAACTAATAAAACTAATTACAGATGCATGAAATGTATGCTCACCCATTAACATGACTTACTGACACAACTAAATGGAATGGAGCCGTCATAAATTGTATCAGTTACATATTTGCTTAATTTGTGTTGGAAAAAGGTCAGGAGGCAGAATAAACTCAGTGTAGTCCTGTAATGTGTAGTGCCTGATTCTAGACAACAACAAAAATGTGGTGACAAAAGTGTTGGAGTAACCATTATTTTGGCAGACAAACACACTTTTCAGCATGAAAATAAACAATACAGTGGTGAAATAGTGTTTTCCCCCATCCTGATTTCTTATTTTTTGCATGTTTGTCACACTGAAATGTTTTAGATCATCAAATAAATTGAGTTCAATTCCTCTAGCCACACCCAGACCTGAATACTGTCCCACCTGTTCTCAGTCAAGAAATCATTTAAATAGGACATGTCTCAACAAAGTTGACCAAAAGATCCTCAAAAGCTAGACATCATGCTGCAAAAGAAATTCAGGAACAAATAAGAAACAGAGTAATTGAGATTTATCAGTCTGGAAAAGGTTATAGGAGCCATTTCTAAAGCTTTGGGACTCCAGCAAACCACAGTGAGAGCCATAATCCACAAATGGAAAAACATGGAACAGTGGTGAACTTCCCAGGAGTGAAATTACCCCAAGAGCGCAGCGACAACTCATCCAAGAAGTCACCAAAATCCCCACAACAACATCCAAAGAACTGCACTCAGTTAAGGCCAGTGTTCATGACTCCGCCATAAGAAAAGAGTATGGGGAAAAATGGCCTGCATGGCAGAGAACCAAGACGGAAACCACTGCTGAGCAAAAAAAACCAGTTTTGCCGGAAAACATCTTGATGATCCCCAAGACTTTTGGGAAAATACCCTAGTAGTCTGACGAGACAAAACGTCTCGGGTTACGTATGTAACCCTGGTTCCCCGAGAAGGGGAACGAGAGACTGCGTCGGTTACGACACTATGGGAACGCCTCTAGGCGAAGCAGGTCTGAACGTGAATGAAATCACTCCAATCCTATTGGCTTGTTGCTAGAACGGTAAGGTGTGACGGAATAACCGGAGGAGTATAAAGCACACCTGTACACACTCATCATTAGCTTAAACTATGAAGCAGGCGCTTCAGGCGGGGAGAGAGGTGCGGCGGGCCGACGCAGTCTCTCGTTCCCCTTCTCGGGGAACCAGGGTTACATACGTAACCCGAGACGTTCCCCTTCGAGGGAACTCGAACTGCGTCGGTTACGACACTATGGGAAC